>NC_049201.1:59060576-59360576 GCF_013347855.1 Anguilla anguilla | reverse complement strand
AAAGTTAAACCCAGTGACAGCTTTTCTGCTTGCCGCTGGTCTCAGCTGGCAAACTTTTCAGTTTTCAGAATCTTTCTTTGTTTATTGTGCTCGCAGGAGAAACAATGCCATTTTATGCAAGCCCAACAACCTATACACCATTAGAAACATAATTCTTTGGCTAAAATAATTCTCAGTCGTCACTACAATAGCTCACCATTCACTGGCTATGCATAGAGGAGAAATTATCCTACCCAATTGGAGTCATTACTTGTGCTTGGCAGGTATAAACTGGATATAATAACAATTCTTATTTACACAGTACTCTTGGCGTGTATGCAGTGGTGAAATTGACAAAAACGATAATTCTTCTGGAGAACTGCTAAGTAAACAATTGACTTTCTATCAAAGTTTCTTCGAGTTAGCACATTTTACGACTACGGATTCTGTTTGCTGAACCCTTCCTGTGATAAGCATACTGACTTTACCATGATTGGTGTCTCATATGCGGATTTTCGAAATGCATAAAAGGTGAGAACCCCAACCCTGGTTTACGTCCCAACATGTTACAAAATAAGGAGCTGTTATCGCTAAAACATTGGCACCATAAAATTGTTTATAGAGATGGAGCCGTGAATTTTGATGCTTTCTAACGGCATATTGTGTGGCCAGATCAATTTAAAATTTAATCGTATGAAAACAGAATGAATACAAATAAACCCACTCCAGTACAAGCCATTTTGACTCACGAGGTTAAAATAAGCCACAGAAATGCACTCCACACCATAACACAGCTGCCAGAACCCTTCGCTCTGGAAACAAATACTCTGGCCTCTAGATTCATTTTGGCATGTCCCACGCATGCGCATGTCCGTTTTTTTTTTTTTGAACAAAGTAAAGGACGACTCATCTGACAATATGACTTTTTTCCTCTACTTGGTAGACCACACTACTTGTGCTCTTTGCATCGCTGTACTCACAAATGTGCATTTCTAGACGTAATAATGGGTTTATGCACAGCAACCCAACCATAGAGTCCCTCTGTGTGAAGTTATCGACAAACTGTTCTCAGTGAGATTGCCTGCTCACCCTAGATTGATATTTTCAGTCAACTGATGCAGAGTTATTTGCTTGTTTTGCCTTTCACCTTGAACCAATGCACAGCCATCACGGTCTGGGAGTATGCACTATGGATCAGTTGCCCCTAGTTGATGACTTCCATGCCAGCATTCCCTTAGCCACTGTTCTTCGTGCATCAGTATACTTAAGACATTTATATTTATGAACTTAAATGATGTAATATAGAGAGATACTTTCAGATTTCCCTTTAGTGTCCTTCCAAGAGAAAATTTCTCTCTCTGCTCAAGAGGGGGATCATATTTAACAGTATGTTATTGGATGGGTGATACGAAGTTGCAACATGAATCTGCCTTGTGGAGTAGAGTGGAGTTAATATTGTTGGTGTAGATCAGGGTTTTTTTTGTTGTCATTTTTATCTTTTAAAATGAATTGCACATAATAAAATATAGCACAGAGACACTTTAGCATTCACCAAAGAAACTGTACAAGTGTATAAAAGTAACCAGATATGCTAGTACAGAATCAACCACACTATATTAAAACATAAGAGTACAGCAATGCATGAATCACAGGTTCATGCATGAAAATCCCAAACCTGCAACCTGCTGGCTATAAGGCCAGTCCCTGAACCGCACTGCCATTCCTGTATCACAGTGCTATTGACTGTCTGTACATATAAATCCAACCTGATTACAGCTACAGTGTAATGACTCATAAAAACGAGGTCCCCCGCCAACATCCTCAAGTCTGCCTGGCGCAGTGGACGAAATGAATCAGAACGATTGTGCCCCAAACGACGCAGTCTGAGCATTAACAAACTGAGGCCTCGTTCGGCAAGCGGGCTTTGTGCAAAGAAAATGACAAAGTGTGGCCATCAATTAGAGGAGCCGACAAATTTCTGCATCCAGACAATGTTTTTCCCTTGACCTTTCCCGGTCCCATTGTTCAGATGTCTGCATGAAAGCTTTATGCCTGTCGTAACAATGCAGCTGCTTCAAGGAGCGTACGAGCAGCAGCATCTCTGATTGAGGGAGCATTCAATCTGAATTTTTGTTCTTTAGCATTTCGAATGGAATTTAACTTATTACATTTCATTATAATATCTTATAATACTGTTGGGTTCATTTTTCACATTGTTTTTCATTCATTTTAGGGACTGCAACTTGTGATAGGAGGAACGGGGGAAAATATATTACTCATTACTCAAAATAAAGAACACAGCACGTTGTAGTTAGATTGGAAGACTAAGAGAAATGACAAGGCTTCGTAGGAGCTTTTCTATCGTATGATTCATCATCGACATCATCATCATCATCATACATTTTGCAATTCCAGCACAATGTTAAACCTAAATGGAGTTTAACCAGATTAATTGAGCAGTTTCAGCTCAATTTTTTTTCAGTTAAATTGCAAGCTAAAGACATACTATGCAGGATTTTCCAGCCTGTGTTTACAATCAAATACAGTATGTCTCCTGCTCTGTCTTCACTCACCCTCAAGTACCCGACTGTGTCACAGACACACAAATTCATTAGGAGCTACCAGTAAATTTCTTCCATCAGTTACTAGGACAGGACATTAGGCTACATTGTCTAGTCGGGACCACAAACAGGACATGTACAAATAATTTGAAAACCGGACATTCCAGTAAAAAACCAGATGTCTGGCAACCCTAGCTGCATAACTAAAGGTAACGTTACTTACAGGTCTAACAGAAAACAAGCCGGCTCTGCATAGCTTTTTATCCCCTTAGCAAATCTCAGCTGATGCCACCAAGGAAAACCAATTCCAAGGTTACAGTAACCGCAGTTCTTGAACAAGCCCTGTCGGCTTGTCTTTTTGCTCTGCTGTATCTGGGCTAGCTGTAATATATAATATATTGCTATAGCAACGAACACTCCATTGAACATTCTCTGTAGCCACATCCATCCCTCCCCACACAGAAAAGAGCGCCATGGCCAGAAAAGTCCCAAACACTAAGAATAACATATACAGGTAAAGGTGCAGAAATTCTGCAGAAGTCCTTAAAGACTGAGTTTGCCAGTGCATCAGAGATGTGCCTTAGCATGGTTATTTTATAATATTTTCAAATTAAAAATCCTGCATAGCATGCCTTGCCCTACACGAATAGGTTTTTGACTTCCTTAAACCAAAACATTTGCAGCAGTTTCAGTTCTGAATATAATATAAACTGCATGTTTGTGTGTCTATCTATATTTAAATCGCATTTTCAGCTTACCACTGATATGCTGAAATAAGTTTGTTCATTAATATGTGCGACATTATTTCATATTTTACTAAATGAGTGATCTTAGTTTCTGCTGCCTAAAAAAGCTAGGGAAGTATGCATACAGAGGGGAGAGGAATACAGGGTGCCACGGTGTCACATAAAGAGCAGACTTCTAGTATATTGTTATCTATGTATCTCTTATCAATCACTGGGATTTTGCACAATGCACCATTTATGTATCTAATTAAAAAAGACTATTTCTCCTGTGAAACTTAAAATACTACTAAATTTCGGCCTTGCTAGAAGGTGAGAAGTGTGAAATGGCCACTCATTGTGTTCCATATTTTTGCTTCATTTATTTCAGACCGCTAAAGTTTCTGAGCCCCTCATTTGATTGTGCAGCTTTTTTAACCTTGGTATGAGAAAACGGAGACTGTCAGCCTTAATTTAATTTGGAGCCATTAATGCACCACTGCAGCTCACTCTAATTGATTTTAAATGCCCCAGGGTCCGATTGTAAGAGCAGTGTGATTTCCTGCCTGCTCTATTTGTGGTTACAACTCTGTGTTGAGATGTCAAAAAATAAAATAATTAATGTCTGTAACTATTAAGTCTTTAGGTGTTGCTTTTGCTTTTATATATATTTTTTAAACAAACGTAGTAACCATAAAAGGGTTAAATTCATAATTGTTGGCCATCAGAATTTGGTACATGCATGAAGGTGTAACCAGGACAGGTTGCAGGTTCAAATCCTACTTATTTACATCCTAGAGTAAATTCTCCACCTGAATTGCTTCATTAAATTCCCTGTTGTAAAAATTGTTATAACAAAAAATGCATGCTATCAGATTGCCCTGGATAAAAATATAAAATAAATAATTCAAGGATTTATGTGTTCTATAATTTATCAAATATTAACTTGAAGTTTGGACCTTAGATGTCTTTTGATATTTTAATAATATAGATGCCGACATTCGATCCACAACTGTACTAGGAACTGATGTACAGTAATTATTTCTGTCTTTAGCCAGTGAAGATGTCCCAAATGTAGCTACTGTTGCTAGGCAGTGCATGTGATTGACAGCAACTACAAGATGCAAAACTAACGGTGCCTGGAAAGCTGTGCAATTAAATCACTTTATTTTTACCTCAAGGGCTTAATTACATCAGTGACAGCTGGAATATGAAATTCATATGCATAGATGTACAGTTTTTAATGGATATGAAATAATGAACTAATGGATGTGAAACACTGAATGACAGTCACAAAATAGGGGGAATAGGATTTCCATGAAAATATACAGTTCAACTCTTTAAGTAACACAGGCCAGATTGGGTTTATTTGCATTCATTCTTTTTATGCCTCCGCGATGGCACAGCCGTGGCCGGATACATTATGTTTTCGGGTTGTCCGTCCGTCTGTCCGTCCGTCCGTCCGTCCCATTCGTCCCATTCTCGTGAAACTCGATATCTCAGGAACGCCTTGAGTGAATGTCTTCAGATTTTGCACAAACGTCCACTTGGACTAAAGGATGAACTGATTAGATTTTGGTGGTCATAGATCAAGGTCACTGTGACCTCACGTCCGTCCCATTCTCTCCTGAACGCGATATCTCAGGAACGCCTTGAGGGAATTTCTTCACATTTGGCACAAACGACCACTTGGAATCAAGGATGAACTGATTAGATTTCGGTGGTCAAAGGTCAAGGTCACTGTGACCTCACAAAACAAGTTTTTTGGCCACTAAACTCAAGAATTTATAAGCTAATTATGACAAAGTTTCAAACGAATGTCTAATAGGATAAAATGATGAAGTGATGACATTTTATATCCAAACGGTCAAAGGTCAACTTCACTGTGACATCATGATGTTCTGCAAAAACACTTTTCTGGCCATTATTCAACACCATAACTCTGGAACAGAAGGGGAGGTTGTGACCATATTTCACATTTATGCACTGCCTACTGGTTGGCGGAGGCATACAACCGCGGTATTTCTAGTTTTTTTTTTTTTACACTGAAATTTTCAATCAAAATAGTCACACGATACACCATTTTAAAGTTCTAAAATCACAGTTCTATGTTTATAAACTATTTTACGATGCCAATGTTTTAGTGACAACGGTTCCTTATTTTGTAACATGGGGTGGCTTGGGGGGAACTTACCTTCTTTACATTTTGGAAATCTACAGATAACACACATCATGATATAATCGGTATGCTTGTAACGACACAAATCCAACAAACAAAATCCATAGTCATTTTTACTCCCAAAAATGTGCTATCCTGGAGAAACCTCGACAGAATGTCCATTGTTTGCTTAGAAATTCTCCAGAGGAATTTTCATTGTTGTTCATTTCACAGTTGCATACATGCCAAAAATATTGTGTACAAAAGAATGTTGTTATCTCCAATATGTATATATTCCCTGGAACAAAACAAGCCCACCTGTGAGCTTCTCTGATCAGTACTGGGCTAGCCGTCCCTCCGTATAGTCAATGAGACCTGCAACGACTCAAGATGGACAGTATAACTCTTGCCTGGCACACTGCCAGCCAATAGCATGCTATTATAGTGACGACCAAGAAGCATTTTTGGTAATGTAATGACATTTCTAATGGTGTTTCAGTTGTTTGGCTTGCATAAAAGGACACACATTGTTTTGCCTGCATAAATAAACTATATCTTTTAGCATAGCATTGTGGCATATAGGCAAACAAAATAAAGTAGCTCTTTCTGTGAAAAAGTTACAGTAAGGACAGCTGTTGATTGAATACAATCCACTGTCTCATTTGGCATTATTGGCTTTTGTACCAGATCAGAGCAACCCTGGAAGGCTCGCCTGATCAAATAATAATGGGTCCTGTGGCATGGAATTAAACATATGACATTTAATTAGATGTAAGAATAATATAGTATATTTGGTACCCAATTAACCTGAGATGACATTTTAAAATAATCACATGACTTCATGACATCATTTGCACTAATATGCAATTTGTCATACAGTGTAGTACAGTATGTATGGTCCAGGGCCAGATCTGTGCACAGAGTAGGTGAAAAGGGCACCAACTCTCTGGGGGGAGGGGCACTAAATGAAAGGGAAAACTAAAAATCAGCACATTGCATCCCCGATAGTCAGTGGTACACAGTATGTGAGGGCATCCACATGCTGCTCACAAGGGGGTCTAAATTTTTTTTTACGCTATACATTTATACAGCTGGAAATTTGCTGATGCAGCAGAATACAACTGTAATGGCTCACCTGGGATTTAACAACTTATTGTGCCACCATGCTGCTGAATATAATAATGTTAGGTTATGTGAACTACTCCCATAGCCCTACATAAACCCACCAGGTACTGTATGTACACTGCACACCGTAATGTGTGGGACAAAGACTTTTTTAAAAAATTATTTGGCTCTGCACTCCACAACTTTAGATTTGTAATCAAACAATTCACAGCTCTTATTTAAGGGCATTTTAATACATTTTTTTCTTCTGTTTTTGTAGAAATTAGAGCACTTTTTATGAATAGTCCCCCCATTTCAGGGCATCAGAATGTTTGGGACAAATGGCGTCACAAGTGTTTCGGATTAGTCAGGTATGTTCAGTTGCTTCCTTAGTGCTGGTATAAAGAACTTTCAGTATCTAGTTATGATTCAAGCCGTCTCATTGTCTTTGGAGTCTATTATTGGTGTTTGTCAATGTGAGGACCAGAGTTGTGTCAGTGAAAGTCAAGGAAGCCATTATGAGGCTGAGAAATGAGAAAAAAAAACAGTCAGAGACATGGGCCAAATGTTAAGCTTACCAAAATCAACTTTTGGAACGTAATTAAGAAGTGAACTAGTGAGCCCAGAAATCACAAAGAGCCTGGTCGGCCAATAATAAAGAAATAAGAACAATAGCATGTCTCCTACCTATGGAGCATCAGCCCTGTAACATGTGCAAGACTGGAATGCAAACCTGGCCTGTTTGATGCAGCATCTAGAGGTAAAAGCTTGTTGGATTCCTTTGATCTGGGTGGACGGACCGACAGACGCACAAAAGCAGTATCCAGTAGGCTATGTTAATGAACAACATATTTTTTGATCCTGTATTTCCCCATGTTATGCCATACTTTTTGTTCCGACTATCATTAGCTGCCTATTGCAAAGATAGATTCAGGTCTACCTTTGAGCCTGTCTCCATAGCAACATATTCCTGTGTGTTTCTTAATTGGTTAATCACAATGTAAACTCTATTTACCGCTCCATCTATTCCCACTGATTCTCATCAGTCTGTTTTACCGTGTGCCAGGATTTTATAGTTCCCACAGTCATCAGAGAGATAAAAAAAAATCTGTCTGGATTTTCAGTGTTGGGATGTGGTTTATCAAGCTTAAATATTTTTCGCTTTCATGCAAGATTCTCTCGAGTCTTTCTGAAAAGAAAAAAAAAACATTAAAATCTTGTAGAATTCACCCCTTCTCCCTCATTAAAAACTCACATTTATCAAGTCACATTTTAAATTTAATATTCCTAAAATAAATGGATGTGTTTGACATGGATTTTAAACAAAAATGAATTTATCTAGCAATAGTTCATCACATAACAGCAAACTGTCCTCATTAACTACCTTCTGCGGAGTCTGAATGGATTATTCCTCAGTTGTGCTCTTGTACAGTAAAATCACAGTAAAGGACGGTCACTGTAGCATCCTTCTGCGTTAACAGCTAATTACAGTCTGGCACGCTGTTGTGCTCAAGTTTTCACTGCCTTGGAAATGGTACAGAAGAGAAACACCCATATTGTGTCTGGGTGCACAAGGGAACATCTGACAGAAGTGCCAGAGCATTGTGGAAAAGCCCTGACTTGTTTTGTCAGCATGCTGCTTGCCTGTCTTAGACCAGTGATGTGCGATCATGCTCCTATGGGGCCCTGTTACAAAATTATACAGTTTTAGAACAAAGCTTTATCAAGTAAGGTGGAAACAGGACCACCAGGATGGTCCAATCTGCCTGAAGCAACAGGTCTACTAATGCATATTGGTGTCCCCGGTGCCCAAATGCACTGTGGGGGAAACGGAACTCTTTAGGCTCCAACAACCTAGTTCTGTGAGCAGAACCAGAGGGCACAGTTGGAAATTAGTTCAAAGTAAATCTCATACTATCAAGCGGGAAAATATTTCCTTACACAGCTATTCAGTCATGGATTAACTTGTCAGGATTTATGATGGAGGCAGAGGCTTTGGGGTCCTTCAAGAGCAAACTCAACACATTGACGGAGTTACTGAGATATCAGGCTAATGAAGAGATCAGGAAGGACTGAATAGTCTGCTCTCCTCCTTGTGTGCTCTATGTTTTTAAATTGTAAAGTTCCCTGGAGCGGCATCAAACTGAGCAGACATCAAACCATGTGTGCCCTAGTATGCAGCCCTCAGTATGTGCCTGAGGCAGTGTGTTTTGGACAGCCCAGGTCATCACGTGAAGTATATACTGTATACTATACCAGAATTACACAAGCAATATCTGGGCGGATCCTTGAGCTAGATCATGAGCACTGGACGTGTTGCCATAAAAGAGAATCTTCCAATTTACAAACCCAGGGAGGTCATGTGTCTAGGGAAGGCCATGTAAAACTCTTCTAATTGAAATACAACTTGAAACATCCCCATTAGTGTGCTACATGGATGTGGACTGGAAATTTTATGGTTCTATTAACTTGGAATCTAGGAGCTAGGAACATTAGATCTAATGCAGCTACATACTTTCATTGTGTGTGTGTGTGCGTGTGTGTTTGTGGAGGGGAAGAAGGGGGGTGGGGCTTAAATAAGTAAATAATAATAAATGACACTTCAAGAAGTGAAAAACAGGGAATTAAGTGATCTCTTCCATTCTGTTTCCATTCAGCTTACACATTGCAAGCCCATGTTAAAATTCAAATCAGACAAAGGCCACATACCATGACGGCCGTATATTGCACCATTTATAGAAAGCACAAAATCTTTAATAAAAGAGAGTATTTTATACATATTTCAGCATAGTAAGTAACATAGTAGGTAAAATGTCATAATATAGTGTTGTGGGGCTTGAGGGCTGACATCTGTGTACAATTAAATTGTATTTATTGAAATAAACAAGATTTATTAAGGTTGGCAGTGTGTCAGAGTGGGTAGTGTACATGAATGGTGACCTTAGGATTTCAAGTTGAATACATTGTATGCTTTTGCCGTTGTACCTCTAAACAAGGCTTTTAACCAGAATAATTATTTTGATATCCAGCTGTATGAAATTGATGCTATTTAAAGATTTATAAGTTTCTCTGTACAAGGGTGTTTGTGGGGGGAAAAAAAGCAAAAAAAGCAATGATAACCATGGATATAGTTTTTTTTTTTTTTTTTTTTTTTTCTAACCTCATGAAATTTGATGAACACAGCTTGTGCTAGGGCACAATATCAACAGTGTGGAAGACAAGTTAACAAAAGAGCATTGCCCCCATGGTCAGTCCAATTACAGCTCTTATTTGTGTGGATTTTCCCTGATGTTTCTTTAGTCTTGAGCCTGCTGCATTGTATAATTAGATTTCATGCCAGCTGTGGACTGTGTTTGCCCTCTAGGCTCCTGTTAATTGCTGCTCTCGGCTGTTTTATCATTTGTGATTAGGGGGTATAAAAAATTGGAATTTAATATGTTCTTTGGCTTTGATCTTCTGAATATGAGAAATCTTTAGGATTTTTTTTCTTTGCTTTTCCATAAATCCTTATCATCAATGTCATTTTATTGTGTTAATGAAAATTGTACTTTGTAATACAGTAAAACTCTCATTGACACTAAAGCAGGTAGACGTGATTTAACTGGTTGTCCTGCTAGATTGGGACAGGCACAGAGCTTGCATTTTAAAGCATTTGTTTTCATACCATAAGGAAACATTTAATAAGGGTTGTAAAGATAATGCTTTGCATGTGGAATACAGGATTTAATTTTAGAAGAACGAAAACAATTTCTCTGGCTGGCTGCATTCATTTTCAAGTTGTCGTAACAGCAAGAATAAACTATCAATGCAAAATCGGGGAGTTTAACAGGCCGTTAACCAATTTTTCATTTTTCCATCGCAGGTAATTCAGATTAACTTTGAAGAATTTGACTTGGAGATTGGATATGACACGTTAACCATTGGAGATGGAGGAGAGGTCGGAGACCCTAGAGCAGTGCTCCAAGTGTAAGTGTTAATATAAAATCAGTGAACTGTTTTTAAAATTGTATCTAGAATTATAGATGTTTTGAGGTTGATCTGCCTCTAAATCTGCTCTTTTCTGTGTCTGCAGGTTGACAGGCAGTTTTGTTCCTGACCTCATTGTCAGCATGAGTCACCAGATGTGGCTCCACTTGCAGTCTGATGAGAGCGTGGGATCAATAGGATTCAAGATCAACTACAAAGGTAGATTAATCATTTTTCTTAGGGTCTTGGGGTGGGTGCTCCAGAGCCTAATTTTGACTGGACAGATGTTATACCTTCAGGCACCTCTGTACAACTATGTATTTTAAAATATTTTTAAGTCATTGGTGTTTGTTTGTTTTTTTTTTTTTGTCCCAATTTGAAAATGGCAGTTGTCCTTCTCAAGTTGCTAGCTAACCACACACAGCTGTGCAAGGCGCACCAGAATTCCTGAATCAACGTTCCTCTGGTGAACTCCCCCATGAGCCAATGAAAGTTATCCACAATAAAGTTCAGGCTACACATTAGAGGAGAGCTGGCAGGAACAGAGGGCAGTCATAGGTCTCACTCACAACAACAAGTAGCGAATGCACACGTTTGGGAAGAACCTGAAGAACACTGGTTGATTCATATCCACCCCATCACTGTTCTCTAGTGACATTAACCAGAAAGGAACCTTGATTTGTGGTCTATATAGCTGAGACTGAGCATGTGGTGAGTGCCTTTATCAAATGAGCCACTCTGGAGTTTGTATGAAAAGAAATATCAAAAAGTATTAAGCAGGCAGTTTCTCCTAGGACACTCATAAAGTCTCTCTAAAATCAAATTACTGCCTTGCTATGTACCAATAAGGGAACCATTGTACTTTTAGGGTCTTTTGTAGTGTTAGGGTTTTCTGGGTGACAGATTATATTATTAATGTGGTTCAGTAGCAGAAGCCCAGCTTTTACAACTACTACTAAAGGATGGCAATCTAATCATCAACTGAAAAAGAGGTGAGTGCTAAACTACCACTTTCAAGGAGTCAGTCACACAAATGGGTCAGAAAGAAAGCAAACAATGGAGGAACCCTTTGGTTTCTGACCCCAGCCAGGCCAGCTGCCTATGTGCCTCCAGCCACTTTGATGGATTCTGCTCTTGCCTTCCAGTCTGAAACCTATTGTTTAGGTTTGTTGGGAAAATGTACACCAAAGATGTCATGCGCAAAAAAGAGACATGGGCCAAAAATAAAACAAGGGAGAAATTGAGCTATAAAGCGTCCAAATCTTAAAACAAAGCAATGCCAGTCCAGAAAACCTTATCTTAGTCGGCGTCTCAAAGCAATCGCAAACAGTCGGTCAGATAATTACCTCACTGTCACTCAAACACTGTAAAGCCAAAAATACCTCAAAATAAAATGGCACTATATTTCAAACAGAATTGATTCTGCCAACAGCTGCCACCATCTCCAAACAGTATAAAATCTGACTGTTATTGAAGGCATAGATACTCACTTTTATTTCCACTGGAAGTCTAATCCTCCTTGCTACATGAGTATGTCACATAGTGCTAAAAATAAACTTGACTACTGATAACTATTATTTGTAGTTGACTAGTTATATAACTAAATTGCTAATATTGAATGAAAATGTACCTTGACAAAGTTTCATTTTATTAGCACTGTTTATGCAGTAAATCCAACCAAAATGTTGATACTCTTTTAAATGTGTTGTAATCATGGCCATAAAGGTATATTGCTTATTTAATAACGCCTTTATTCTTTTTCCTGAAGTTGAGGGTTTTTTAGACATTGGCCAGATTCCACAAGAATATTCTCAATAGCACATTTACCTGTGTTTGGAATTCTCAGCCCATCACCCAAGGATAAATGATATTGTCTTTTCATTTTTTTTCCTTCTCACTCAGCAACTGGCTCTGGGCTGTACATCAAACTAAAACCACTTGGAATGTAAAATGAAAGGAGAAACATGTTTATGCGTGTGCACATGTATGCCAGTGTGCGGGCTTGTGTTTTCCTGAGGGATGTAAATATTCCCATTTGTTGGTTCAAAGAGAAGCTGGTCCATTATTTTTCAAGCCAAGGCATTAAAGTCCCAATTCAATGGCATTATAGGTTTTTGTAACATTCTGTTGGTACTGAAGCAGTTTGTCGGTCAATAATAAAAATCTTTGTTTGTTTGCTCAAAGGTTTACTTGTTATTCGGGCCAGACATTTTTTCTTTCTTGGCACAACACATTTTAGGTATGCATGATTGTGTATGCAACATTGCAGAACCTTTGTTCATGCCTGGATTAAATGACCATTTGTTTTCAACTTTGACTCATGATTAAATCTAACTGCCTTGCATTTAATTATTATTATTATTATTATTTTTATTTTATTTTATTTTTATTTTTAATTATTATTTTTTTAGTTTTCTGTTTAGTTTTATATTTCAATATATGTCACAAGAAGTTCAGAGATCATGAAAGGCAATTGTAACACAATTTTGTTAACATATTGAGGACAAATTGTAGTTAAGAACAAATGTTAATTGCATCCAGGCCTTGGTCAAAATAAAAGTCAAGACAATGTTGCTTTTTATCTTCTTTCCATGAGGGAAATAACTTGCTGAAAGTAATTACACAAATCAATTATTTGTGTATTAAGCAGGTTCACTTCTGATTTGATAATGGACAATATTTCTGTCTTTCAAACAGGTTTTCTTTTCGTAAATATTTCATTATTTCCTTCTCGGTCAAGGTTCTTGGATAAATGTATTTCTAAATGATGGATGTGTTTCTACCTGGAAATTGAAGAAAAAACAGAAGGCAGAAAAATCAATGCATTTCAAATTCTCAACCTCTATTGTTTTGAGAAAAGGGGGATAAAAGAAAAAAAGTCTGAATTCAATTCAAACAACGGTCCACCATAACATTTAAAAATATAAATAACCCCCAGGAGCCCCATGCATTCTCATTTTAGAGAGTCCTCTTTGCAATATCCATTTATATAACCATGAAATGGCAGAACACATACAGAGGAAGCTCAACGTCTATGTGTGAGATAATGATTCAGTCGATTTGGTTTTGAATAGAATATGCATACCTCTGGCATGGACATTGTATCTTCAACCTGCTAGTAAGGGATGGATAATTTATGTTCTGGAAGCAAGAGCTCCAGCAGGTTTTAGAGACACATTTCAGAAGAGAAACCAGTAACTTCTACTGCTGCTGAAGACTAGATCTACCCACTGCTACTCTGTGCGCTTTAACACTGTAAGCTTGCAGCATTGAAACGTAAAGTACCTAAGGGATCAGCAAAAATTTAAAAGGACTTGAAAGATAAAGAGAACAAATTGTCTGGGTTCTTTGTTGCTCGGAATATGGGTATAGCAATGATTGCTGCCTTTGTCATTTGATATGTTTTATACAGAGTATGTGAGTGGAGTTGTGTGATACAAAATCCCACTTCTCACTCAAAAGGGTGTGTGCCCACTCCACTGCACCAGTCCCCATCCTCTTCCACGCTCTGCTCAAAAGTCGTTCATCGCTCCAAGCAAAATTGGGCGCTGCTCCAAATTCACTCCTTTTTTCTTATATGATGGATTAAATTATGATTTTTTTGTAGGCCTACACCAGCAATAAAGCTAATAATCCAAGGCTTGCTTGTAGGCTTGCTGTACTGTCTAAATAAAGGCTCTCTGATAAACGACATAATGCAGTTCTCACCCAAGTCATAATTTATTCTAGCTCACCGGAAATAGTCTATTGAGCTGTCATCTGACAGAAAGTATAATAGAAATGAGCTAATGGTGATTACAGTTTACAATGTATCACATATCGTGGATAAATTCATCAGTGATAAAAATAATTGACAAAAATACTTTGAAAAAGTTGGAAGTAATCAGAGTATGGCTGTTGTTTGTGCATACTCCATCTTTGTTTCCCACAGTCAACCAAAGATTTTACGGGATGACGTGATACTTTACTCTCAGTGGTGCCACTCCAATCATACGCTGTTCAAGCCTTTTGAAAAGACATGAGTGGAACATCACCTCATTAGCTAACTCTCTTTGACGTTTATGTAATACCCAGAATGTGCCCGATTATTCCAGAGCTGACTGTGTCACTTCAGCGGTACTGGAGCGATATGGAAGCGACCACTTATGGAGACGCTCCAGTCAAATTACGGTCTCTCGCACCCCCACTCCCGCCCTGCTCGCATACTCTGGTTTTATATAATACTGTAACACCAAATTGTGTTGTTATTTATTAGACTTCAAGGTGTTGATAGAATTTCAGATCCAGTTGCTAATGTTTGGCCATTACTCAATTTCAAAAGCATGAAAAATGCAATCCTTTTCATGAACTGCAGGTGGTATTCTACTAACCTAGCCAGTATTGTAATGGGCTGTAACCCCTTTGTCATTTAGAAGCTGGAGATGGACTATTCAGATTCAGCTCACTGAATAAAAAAAAAGATCCATGATCCAGGATTTTTGCTCCATTAAAACTGATCTAAAGCTTGAGTGTGCATTATAAGACAACAATATTGAAATATTTTGTCTGTTGATGTGGTGAAAGGTTCTGTTCATGCGTGCACGATTTTCGGTTGCACAAAATAATGGTTAGTCTGAAATGATGCTACATCTGTTCACTGTTTCTGTTCAGCTCCCCACATCAGTCAAAGATCATTTCTCAAACTATATTATTATGACAGTTCACTGAGAAGCATTTCCTCTGAACCCCTTCATCATGCATCACCTGTAGCTTGGACTAGAAAGTGTTCAACATTCTGGTTTCCAGTTAATTAGTATAAAGCTATAATTGTATTCAGGCAGTTGCTGGATATTGCATATTGTAACACATATTATTATTTGAATATATACTGTGTGTTCAACTTGTGATACATATATGATGAATTTTGGCAAGCTTTACTGTCAGTGTATCCAATGCAAATCAATGGTGAGAATCCACTTGATGCTTCTTTGACCCCTTCAGTCTGTGGGCAGCATCACTTTGGTTTTTTGTTATGCACTTTTTGTGTGGCAGCATATCTTGTTGGTTAGTAAACAAGCAGTTTTGATACATTACAAAGTAGTACAACATAAAATGGAAATCATATCTTTCCCTCCACATCTGCAGTTCAGGGCCATATCTTCAACTCTAATGTTTCAATGGGCTAGATGAGAGATAAATGCACAGGACAGGTAGTATCATGGTGCAATGATAATCATAACATGTGAATTATGAAATGATATAGTTATCTATACTGATAATCTGAAGTACTGAAATAGCATGATATTTAAAAAACAGTACAGCTAGACAGGCAACAATCCAACATTGGATTGTTGGCCTCTGTGGTGTGAAGCCCCATATCTGACATGTTTACTCTTGTTAAAAAGGGTGCAATAAATGTAAGGGCTCTTTTTTGTGTTGATCTTTATAAGGAAACATCCAATATGCTCTCCACATAACTGCCATAATTAACATCCCCAGACTTGAGTAAGAATTTATGCTGATGGATTTATTTTCCAAAATGCGCACAATGAAGCCATTCACTCATCATTTTGTGTAAATGACAACAGCTGCAGATGTTCTGTGCGCTCAGATAACCTTTCAGCTACAGTAATTACCTCCCCCCCATGCTCCTAAGGATAGGACATTCAACACAGGTTGTGACATTAATGCTGAATTGTACCAACAAGTTGTGTGGAGATTTTCACCATGAAAAATGTCAACAAAGGAATATGTAGGTCAGTCGTGAGGTGGGAAGCCCTAGAAGACACAGAAAAGAACACAATGTTTGTGGTATTTTGGTCATCCATGGGCTTCTGGGTGCCCATTTTGGAAATGAGGGACATGCAGCTGTGACATGAGCACAGCCTGTCCCCATGCAAAAGGAATATTAATTGTGTTCTGTTCCATTGCTCCTCTCAGCCCTTTATTCTGCTGCTGAGCAGGGAAGATTTATGCACCTCTTCACTTGGCTTTTTTGCACTTTTGACAAAAATATAGAATTGATGCAGGAATCAGCTTTTGTGTATGTGCAGGGATTGTGCAAGATTTATATTCCTGTAAAGCTGTGGCTCAGACACACACACACATCTTGTGTGGCCTCCCTCTTTCTTTCTGCAGAAATAGACAAAGAAAGCTGTGGGGATCCTGGGACACCCCTGTATGGGATCCGAGATGGAGGAGGCTTCTCCAATGGGGATGTGCTGCGGTTTGAGTGTCAGTTTGGGTTTGAGCTCATCGGAGAGAGGACTATCTCCTGCCAGAACAACAACCAGTGGTCTGCTAATATACCTATTTGCATATGTGAGTTTGCGTCCTCCTCGTACAGCTTGGCAGAGCAACTGCATTGAAGTCTCTCAAGACTGTCATTAAAACATGCAGGAACTGGAAGGGAAACCATGTTATAATAGCCAATGGATATAAACCCCTATGCAGAGTGGTTAATGAAAAAGTCATTGAAGGTCTATATCTCCCATCCCTGCTGTTGTATTCCACAGGTATCTCATTAAGTTGGACATTAAGTGGGTTTTGATATTTAATGCATCTGTTGTTCATTTATGATATCCTACAAGGAAAACTGCACTGAAAAAAACAATATTCTACTACTCACAACAATTCTCTTACAGAATTTATACTTTATTGAATTAATTCAATTTTATGTCAAATAAGTTGCATTATAAAATGAATCATTGCAATGTATTTTATTTAAATAATTTTCACCATCTGGAAGTATTTGTGCAGTGAAACACTAAAGTAGAAGACACAGCAGCCCAAACTGTTGTTGAGAGACTACATAGAGTAATTTTTTTTATTTTTTTATCATGAGTGTGGCATTAAAAGGATATGAAGTTGAGGTCTTCTGTATTCAAATAATTATGTATACACTTAATTTAGTGTGCACATTAGCCCTGTGTTTCTGTGGAAACTGCAGTAACAGGATAAAAACAGCCACAGTCTCAATGCAGACTGTAGATATTTTATAGAATGGCAATAAAACATAGACAACATGGGCAGTTGGCTATATTGCAAATAAAATGAACTATATACAGGGTAAAATTTTTATTTTCTTCCTCTATGGCAATTCTCCATAACCATATTTGTAACAGCTTGCAGTCATAAGAATGTAAAGATTAGGACTATACCAGAAATGAACATAGCATTTTGTCTGAGTTCAGAAGAAGCATCCCAAGAGACAGGCATGACTGATTCATTATATATGTGTGGCTTTTCAGTAGTAAACAGCTATAACATTATGAAGGTCCATTCATAGAGAGAGTAACCCTTTTTCCAATAGAAGATCAAAATGTAATAAAAGTAAACACAGGGGGTAACTGTCTGCTGAGTTACTGTTATAGAATTCTTTTTATTCATTTTCCATTTCTCCGTCTCTCTGCAGTCCCCTGCTTGTCAAACTTTACGGCACCTGTGGGATCTGTCCTGTCACCCGATTACCCAGAAGGCTATGGGAACAACCTCAACTGTGTGTGGCTCATCCTCTCGGAACCTGGCAGCAGGATACACCTAGCCTTCAACGACTTTGACCTGGAAGCGCCGTACGACTTCCTGGCCGTTAAGGACGGCGAGCTTCCGGAGTCGGCGGTCCTGGGGCGCTTCTCTGGGGCAGAGGTGCCCTCTCACCTCACCAGCAACACCAACGTGCTACGGCTCGAGTTCCAGGCCGACCACTCCATGTCTGGCCGTGGGTTCAACATCACCTACAGCAGTGAGTACTCCAGACCAGAGCTCCAATAATGACCTACAGCAGTGAGTACTCCAGACCAGAGCTCCAATAATGACCTACAGCAGTGAGTACTCCAGACCAGAGCTCCAATAATGACCTACAGCAGTGAGTACTCCAGACCAGAGCTCCAATAATGACCTACAGCAGTGAGTACTCCAGACCAGAGCTCCAATAATGACCTACAGCAGTGAGTACCCCAGACCAGAGCTCCAATAATGACCTACAGCAGTGAGTACTCCAGACCAGAGCTCCAATAATGACCTACAGCAGTGAGTACTCCAGACCAGAGCTCCAATAATGACCTACAGCAGTGAGTACTCCAGACCAGAGCTCCAATCATGACCTACAGCAGTGAGTACTCCAGACCAGAGCTCCAATAATGATTTAATACTGTGGGAACAACAAAGGTATTGCAGAGCAGTAGGTTCCTCACCAAACATCAAACCGTATTCTGCAATGTACAGTGTGCTATTAACTTATTAAGTTTAATGAGTTCAATAAGTCAATTTTTACATTTTTAAATTTCTCATGAGAGTATGAGTGGATATAAAACTTTGATTATTTATGATCTATGACTTGAAATAACCATGAATAAAAAATCTGCCATTGCGCAATACCATTGCACAATCACACCCTGGAGATGCCCCAATTATTTGAGACACTAGCTCCCCCTGCTTCAATTACAAACTAAAGCCGTCGTGTGGTATATTGCAATTGCAGTATAGAGCAAGCTGAGTTTCTGCATTAATCACACCTTTTGAAACGTATACTATAGGAGGCAAATCAAAATACCTTCAAATATTAATGCTGAGCATGGACGTTGGCCATGAACAAAACTATTGATGGAATATTCATTTCATGCCAATTAAGCAATAATTGGCTGATATCCTGTAGTACTCTGTCTAGAGACAATTTTGGATGATGTCTTCTTTGCAATCTCTTTAATCTTTGAATCTTGTTCCGGGAAAGTAAGAATTTACTGGCATAGTCAACTCAAGGCAGACGCCAGGACTTGTCATACATATCCCTTTGGTACAATCATATGCTTTAGCTCAGATTCCCTTTCCAGAATAACTGATTTACCTTTGGTGATTGTGCCATCTCCCGGATTCCTTTACATGGATGTCTGAAATTGCAATGCAGTCTAGCTTTATTTGCACATTAAGAGAATATATCTTTCCAAAACACTTTCTCATAAATGAAGAAAGGTAAAAATAGTACAAAGTCTATAATGATATGCATGTAGCATATCTTTCTGTCTGTGAATCTTTGTCTGACTACTGTTTCTGAACTAAATCTCAAAGATAAAGGGTGACAGAAGAGCATGGTGTTTCTCTTTCTTTAACGCCGTCAGCTTTTGGACACAATGAGTGCCCAGACCCTGGGATGCCCCTAAATGCCCGACGCTTCGGGGACAGTTTCCAGCTGGGCAGCTCCATCTCCGTGGTCTGTGAGGAAGGCTTTATAAAGACACAGGGAGCAGAGACTATCACCTGTGAGTTAAGCAATGGGCAGGTGATGTGGAGTGGACCCATTCCAAAATGTGAAGGTATGCTTTTTAATATACTACTGTACCTGTTATGCATAATATTTACTTGGCACCCGAACTTATTCAAACTTATTCAACCACCTGCCAGTCAATCTTCTCTTGCTTATTTCACTTAACATTCTATAATATTTTTGAATTAATAAAGTGTATCCTTGTTACTTTTCAGTGTGATTGCAGAATATATGGAAGCGCTGTCATTTCACTAATCTAGACGTTTTATTTTATGCTGATCAGAAAACAGAGCACCAGCTGCAGCGAGAACAGTATCATTAGGACACATATGACATGTTTTCAATGTTAAAATATTTAAAGTAATAAGTATAGAAACTGAAAGTACTGTAGTATAATACAATAGCACATATGAGTATTCTGTATAAGTCAGTTTTGCAGGGACTCTTGGCACATCTGCTGTAACCAATGCTGTAAATTCCCCGTGTGTTTCACGCTGTGAGAATGTGTCTGTTAACTGCATGCTCTGCCCTCCAGCACCTTGTGGAGGTCACTTCACCGCCCCCAGGGGGGTGATCCTGTCTCCCGGGTGGCCAGGGTACTACAAGGACTCTCTCAGCTGCGAGTGGGTGATCGAGGCCGAGCCAGGGCGCTCCATTAAAATCACATTTGACAGGTATCTTTGGCGTTCCTTGTGTTTTTCTTTAATATTTTGCCTCTTTAATGCCTACTTTACTGATGGGGGAGCAAAAGAGTGGAGGAAAAAAGCAGTGGAACAAAGACAGGGGAAAAGAAGATGACACTAATGGAAATAACCTTCATGGTGTCTAAAGGGGCATTTTTATGGAAGTTGGGGGAAAAGACAGAAAATGGTTTGTTTGTGTAAAAAAGTCAAAAGGTTGAAGTCTGAGTAACATGGAAAAGATGGGAACTGGAGAGAAACTTTTCTTAAATAAAGCAACATTATTAGGATGGCAATTGCTGCCATTGCGGAATTTCCATCAACAAGTGGGAACTGGGGGCAGTGTTGTATCGCACTGTTACACTGTTAGCTTTAGTACCCTTGTTAAAGACATCTCACAGGGCGAAGAACACTTTATAATTCTCTGTAATGGACAAATAGATGAGAAAAGCTAACCTATTACAATTTGATGCTAGTAATGCAACAAGGGTAAACATGCACTTCAGCTGGACTGCGTGTGATATGCGTGTGAGGCTTGTACCTTCATGCTGATGTGACATATTCAGTTGTACCATCTCACCCTAACTGATGTTTCTGGCAGATTTCAGACAGAACTCAATTATGACTTTTTGGAACTTCACGATGGGCCCAATTTGCTGTCCCCGGTCATCGGCTCCTTCAATGGGACCCAGGTTCCCCAGTTTCTGTTCTCTAGTGGTAATCAGCTGTACCTGCTCTTCACCACAGACAATAGCCGCTCCAACAGTGGCTTCAAGATCTACTATGAAAGTAAGACTGTTTGGCCTAGATCATAATTTTGGCATGCATAATGTTTCTTTGTGTGCATATATGCATGTGTGCATTTATGTGTGTCAGCGTATGTCTGTTGGCTGAATGCTGACCTGCAGGTGCTCTCTGTTCCACAGGTGTAACTGTTGACAGCTACTCCTGTCTGGACCCGGGGGTCCCAGTCAATGGGCAGCGTTACGGTCAGGATCTGTCCATTGGGTCTTCGGTTTCCTTTGGTTGTGACCCAGGCTACACGCTGAGTCACGATGACCCGCTTGTCTGTGAGAAGAACCGCTGGTGGAATCACCCACTGCCTGCTTGTGAAGGTAAGTCATGCAGTTATGTTATACCCAGAAATTTCTAACACCCAAAGGAAAGTAGTTTTGTGTTTGTTTTCTAAAACTGGTGTGCAGGGAGTTAGAAAAAGTTCCGAGGCAGAAAGTCAGCTCTTTAAGATCGCTACAAAAATGACCGAATTCTCACATTAATGTTGGAGTTTTACTTCGTTGCCCTATTGTCATTAACTCATACTACTGTGGTATATTCTCTCTGTAGAGCATAGTTTAAATGAAGATAGTCAGTGACAAGTTAAAAACTCTTAAAAACTCTCTATTATTAACGTGTGCAATATTATGTATAAATGTGGTAATGATTGATATTATTCTCACTTTGTGTGCCCCCAATTTACGGTAAATTACCAATTTTGCAGATATGCAAATTTAAATTTACAGCTTACTTTAATTATTCTGGGTTTATGTTCTTGCTGCCCTCATATTTCTGGCATATGGTTGATGGAAATAAGGAACAGTGCTCTGGGAACACTTTAAAGGACCTTTAACTTACCTTGGTATCTGGCTGTGAGTGTATGTTCTTCAGTTCTGGATCTTTTCCAAAACCCCTTTTTTTGTTGTGTGTATATATATATATATATATATATATATATATATATATATATATATATATAGTATTATAATTATCACTTTATTTTTATTGTTTTCAGTTCTATCTAAGGACATCTATGAACTCAAATGTACTTTGAGCATTAGTTCTTATTTCCAGCGATATGATCAGATATTATCAAGTACCCTTACAAAAAAGAAAGAAAAGCAGCAAATTATGACGATACAGTAATGTGATAATAAATCTCCTTCTTCTATCTGGACATATCTTTGGCAATGAATAGGAGTGGAGATGGCGAAGTTTAATACACAGACAACTTTGTGTTATTGCACTGAAGGCTGTTTCAAGTCTCAAATAGAAAGTATTAAATATGAAATATTGTGTGTTTGCACAAGTCACCAACCAAATTGCATATTTAAAATAAAGCAGTACAGTATATATACATGCCACTTACTGCACTGCTAACTACCTTATGAATGAAATTGATCTATAATTTGACAACAAAATATTGAATTGAAATTATTTATTAGTTAAAATAAATAGAAATTAAAATGAAACAAATTTTCGGTTACGTTCTTGTAGATAATATAGGCCTATGCCTGAGTATTGGATAACAGGTGTATTGGAGTAAGATAGGAGGTCCAAAGACATGCAGGTAGGCTAATTGGAGACTCTAAATTGCCCATTGGTATGAGTGTGTGAGTGAATGGTGTGTGTGCCCTGCGATAGATTTGTGACCTGTCTAGGGTGTATTCCTGCCTCTTGCCCAATGCATGCTGGGATAGGCTCCAGCACCCCCCACGTCACTGACCAGGATAAGCGAGTGTAGATAATAGATGGATGGAAAAGTAATTGAGCAAATGAACATCTGAGAAATGGCCTTCATGCTTTGTGCTTTGTCCCGAATAGTTGCATTCGATGGTTGTCTGAATGTATATAGACAGAAAATTGTGTATATAAATAGAAAACTGTTTAACTGGATATTAGGATATTATGGGTATTAAGCAAATTAAGGACTTTCTTTGTTACCAAGGCAAGATAGATGTGGAAAAGACAGCTCAATTAGTTTTTCTGAGCCTGGCTTTGCAGTGAGCCTCATAGCTGCATTGGACCCTATGTCCAATTCAGATGAATTAGATTATTTGCTTGCTTCACCAGGGTGGCTAGAATAGTTTTTATTTCAGACCCTTTCAGTAAACTATACATTTGCTGATCTGTTTATATCAAGAGGCTTGATGAAGGTATAATGGCATTTCCCCATCAAGGGAAACTCGCAACCCCCCAAGTCAAAAAAGTTTGTGTTAGTATTCATCCCTGTCCCTGCTGTCCCAATTTAAAATGTCCAGTTCCTGTTCAGTTAATTATTTCTAGATCCAGAAACAGTTCACTGAACAACTAGTGTACCTTATTTCATTAGCATAGTAATTGGTAGTATTACTGATTTATTTATTAAAAATTTCTTTCTAAAATATACCAAGATTTTAAAGACCATTAACAGCAAATGACAGATACCTATAAAAGCTCATCAAACCTCATATGCGCAAGTGGGCGGTTGTACCTATTTTCAGTGCCGGTAGTGGGAAACTCCATGGGCAACTTTCTCACCGAGCCATTCAGCAGTGTTCAATAATTAGATGTTACTTTTTCAAAACTGACCATGTGGTGGGAGGATATGCTTTCTGTTCTGTATGTCTACTCTGCTATACTTGGCCTGTGCTGTCCAACCACTGAAAACTACCAAGAATTCCTATTCCTGTTATTCACTCCCCATTTTGTTGCTCCTGTCCTCATTTAGCTGCAGGTCTGTAAGTGCGATGATATTGACAACCTCTTATTAGCCACTTATTCAAAATGATGTGCATAAAAACTGGACATCGGGAAAGTGTGATCTACCCTAATATAAATACCCTGAGTATTTAACCTTATATGGGAAGGCCATGCATTTGTGGATTTTTAAAAAACATACGCAAGTTTAATTGTTTTTTTGTTTTTTTGTCAGATACATCCCTCTCTGATTCCCTGGCTATTCTTAATGAATATGGTTCTTAAACAATTATGGTTATGATCAATTTTACCACTATTTGAGATAATTAATCAATCATCTCTTACTTCAGATGTTGCTTTAGTTTAATAGCAATTTTAGACAAATTTTATTTAAGAAATTTCAGTGAGATGACCAAAACAGGCCATTCAGTCCATTTAGGCTTGTAATTTTTCATAATGTTAAGATAAGTCTAGGCGGTCTTCATTGACAACTATCTGTGTAAAGAAATAAAAAATCCTACTATCAGTGCAAAAACTTGTAAGTAATTTCCTCATATATTTACATTCCATTTTTATACATGTAAAAACTTTGATCGAATTCTCCCTTAGTTCTATTTGGTTAGGATACAATGTTTCCTGTCTTGAGTGGCAAATGACTTCTTTCAAAAAGTATGATCTACAACGTAAACAGTGTGTAATTAGAGTTCCATTTGAATAGATATGAAGTCCATTGTCTATACTTGGTGAATTATTAAGAACTTTGCAGTCATCATGAGGCAGTAGTGTGTGTGGTACCTGTTGATAAATAGAGGCAATGAATTGCGAGCTCTGATGATTTTTAGCAGGCACGATGACACTGAGAAAAACATCTCACCGATTAACCTTTTGAATTGCATTCTTTATTTTCACAAATGACACTGTGTTTACTGAACTGACAACATGAAAGTAAAATACACTCTTAGGTTTTTTTTGTTTTGTTGTTGTTGGCCCACACACACACATGCACACACACGCATAGACACACACATGCGCACGCACACTCACACTCACACACGTACATGCGCATCAGAAAATTTTTAAATATTTCAGCAGACAAAAGGGGAATGCTCACCTAACAGATATATGAACTCAAGGCTAATTTGTGAAGCAGCACATTAGATGGTTGAAACACACGCATGATGAATGAAAAATGTACATATAGTAAATCATCACTGTACATACAGTATATATGGAATTTTGATTTGTGTTGTAAGCAGTGATTATTTCACATGACAACAAAGTGCAGTATACGTACATCAACTATTCATTCTAATTTTATCACTCTAGACTTTCTGTGGGGCCTTGTGCTCTTAAAAATACCAAAAGAAAAAATGTAATCAAAAGAAATCACAATTGAAAAAAAAATGGAAATAGATAAATCTGAAACCTGTGAACTATCTGAAGAAATAGATACTGTAAGATTATATTCCCCTCTTAATGTCATGACCCCTGTTAACCTGGATGTCCAAATCCACTGAACATCTAATTTAACTTTGGGAATTGTGCTTAATCCTTGGGTCAAATAAACCAGAAACCTGCTTTGTGAAATGCTGTTAGAGCAGAAAATGAATATGAAACGAAAATTGATTTTATTTCATTTTTGAACAGCTTACTCAGTTTTTTTTTTTTTCCGCTGTGTACAGTACTACTGATATATTCAAATTCAAATTCAAATTGCTTTATTGGCAGGAAATACATAGGTACATATTGCCAAAGCATCATAAATCATTTCAAAATACATATTTACAGTGGAATACTAATAATGAACATTCTATTAAAATAAATTAAATTAAAAAAAAAAAAAAAAAAAAAAAAAAAAAAAAAAAAAAAAAAAATATATATATATATATATATATATATATATTTTATTATTATTATTTTTATTATTATTATTGTTATTAATAAAATAAAATAAAATAAATAAATAGATAATTATAATTATGTACAATGGTCACTCAGTGTCCCTCAGGTTATGGCAAGCTGCGACATATTGAGCCGCAATTGGGGCTGTTGGTCCTTGTCCTAATAGGACTGCACACTTTTCGTTCTTTGATAAAGAATGGAAGTTATGTATAATTTCTGAAAATTTTTGGTAATATATTTTTCTAATATTTGTATATTTTGTACAATTTAGGAGGAAGTGCATCTCTGTCTCAACCTCTCCTGTCTTACAGTGACCACATATTCGTTTTTCTTTTGGTAACCATGAATTTCTGTGTCTGCCTTTTTCAATTTCAAGGGTGTGGTCACTGAGTCTGTATTTGGTCAGGATCCGTCTCTGCTTTGTATCTCTGACAGAGAAGAGATACTCTGCTGGAGTATAATCTTTTTTCAGGGTTCGATAGCAATTTAGTCGACTTTGTGTTTTGGTTTCTTTATCCCAATGTTCCAAATACAAATTTTTTGTTTGTTGCATAATTTGGGTTATTCTGATTTGCGGCTGGTAAGCAGTGCTGGTCTGAGCGTGATGCAGGTTAGTTTGGGTTATAGAATTAGTAAGCTTCAGTACCAGCTGACTGAGGGGACTCTTTTCTGGGTTCAGTTCTTGGGATTTTAGCGCTTTAAATTGTAGCGTGTTATTGGGACTTGATTTGAGATGTATCCAGAATTTTAGAGCTCTTTTTTGTATATTTATTACCAATGGGAATCGGCCTAATTCTGCCCTACATGCGTTGTTAGGTGTTTTCCTTTGTATTTGCAAGATATTTCTGCAGAATTCAGTATGTAGGGATTCAATTGGATTCTTGTCCCATGCAGTGTAGTCTTGCTGACTGAGTGGACCCCAGACCTCACTTCCATAAAGCGCAATAGGCTGAATTACACTGTCAAATAATTTGGACCAGATTCTAATTGGGATATTTAGTTTGAAAAGTTGTCTTTTTATTGCATATGTTGCTCTTCGAGCTTTTTCTTTTAATGCATTTACTGCCATGCGGAAACTTCCTGATGCAGTGATAGTCAGACCAAGGTAGGTATAATTCATAGTGTGCTCTAGGGCGGTGTTACCTAGAGTTAATTTGTATCTGTTTTCCTGACATCTGGGCTTCTTTTGAAAAATCATGATTTTTGTCTTTTTAAAATTTACTGCCTGGGCCCAGTTCTGGCAGTATTGCTGAAGAAGATCTAGGTGTTGCTGTAACCCTTTTTCTGTGGGTGACAGCAGGACCAGATCATCTGCATAAAGCAAACATTTGATTTCTTTGTCACACAGTGTGAGACCAGGAGCTGCAGACTGTTCCAACAACACCGCTAACTCATTAATGTATATATTGAACAATGCTGGACTGAGGTTACAGCCCTGTCTCACACCACGTCCTTGCGTGAAGAACTCTGTTCTTTTATTGCCAATTCGTACCGCACACTTGTTTCCTGTATACATAGATTTAAATATGTCATAAACTTTACCCCCTACACCACTTTGAATAATTTTATAGAATAGGCCATGGTGCCAAATAGAATCAAAGGCTTTTTTGAAGTCAATGAAACATCCAAAAATTTTTCCATTTTTTGTTTGGTGTACATGTTTATTTATTAGGGTGTGTAGGGTGTAAATATGATCAGTTGTACGGTGGTTTGGTAGAAAGCCAATCTGACTCTTACTCAAGACATTGTGCTCGTTAAGGAAGTTTAAAAGTCTTGTATTAAGAATGCTGCAAAATAACTTCCCCAGATTACTGCTTACACAAATGCCTCGGTAATTATTAGGGTCCAATTTGTCTCCACTTTTGTGAATCGGGGATATAAGCCCCTGGTTCCAGATGTCAGGAAAGCAGCCAGAGCTCAGTACCAGGTTGAATAACTTCAGCACAGCCTTCTGCAGCTCAGTAGTGCTGTGTTTTAGCATCTCATTTCTGATGCTGTCAGGACCACAAGCTTTTTTTGGTTTTAAAGACTGGAGTTTTTCAGTCAGTTCTAGCAATGAGATTGGGTTATCTAATGGATTTTGATTGTTTTTAATTGTTGATTCAAGGTGGTTTAGTTTGTCTTTAATTATATTCTGATTATATTTTAAGTCTTTTTGCGGGATATCTTTGTATAGATTCTCAAAATAGTCTTTCCAAATGGTTCCATCTTGTACAGCCAATTCTTGTGGTGCTGTTGTGCTCAAGTTATTCCACATATCCCAGAACTGATTTTGATTGATTGATTCTTCAATTTCGATTAGTTGTTTATTGATGTAGCTTTGTTTCTTTATTTTTAGGGTTTGTTTGTATTGTTTAAGTATTTCACAATACTTGAGGCGTAAATCTTGGTTATCCTGCTGTTTATGTTTTTGGTTTGATATTTGTCTCAGTTTTTTTCTTATATCTTTGCATTCTGAATCAAACCATTTTTCAGTAGGTTTTTGTTTCACATTTTTATGCTTTGTTTTTAGAAGGCTGGCATCAATTGCTGCTTTGTAAAAAATACAATTAATGTCATTAACTGCCAGATTAATTCCTTCATTATTATTCTGGTAATGTGTGTTGTTAAAAATGTTAATAGTGTTAGTTAATTCATTTGAACTGATTGCTTTGATATATTTATCTTTGCTGTCTTGTGCCCATCTGTATGATTGGGTGAGATTGTAGAGCTTACTGGGCTGTTTTTCAGATTTTTTCATATGTACAGTTTTTTTCAGGAACACATTTATTTGATTGTGGTCTGAGAGGGGAGTTTGCTGCCTGACAGTAAATGCACTGATAGAGGAGGGGTCCATGTCAGTGATTGCATAATCAACTACACTACTCCCAAGAGCTGAAGAATACGTGAACCGCCCTAAGGAGTCCCCTCTGATCCTGCCATTAAGGATATACAGACCTAAGGCTTGACAGAGATGCACTAACTCTCTTCCATTCTTGTTCACTATTTTGTCTGAGTTGTTTCTTTTTATTTGTGTGGGTGTGAGGTGCAGAGGGGTCTGTCCAAACACATGATTATTTCCTTTTGACTCTATGCAGTCATTTTCTGTGCCTGTGCGGGCATTAAAGTCTCCACAGATCATCACATTTCCCTGGGCCTGGAAATGGACAATTTCTGTGTGGAGGGTGTTGAAGAACTCCTCAGTGAAGTAGGGAGACTCTGATGGAGGAGTGTAGGCTGCACACAAATATATGTTTTTGTCACAGATGCCAATAGATTTATTTATTTTTAACCATATGTGTGTCCTTCCTTGTTGGACAGTTGTGATGTGCTTAGCGAGATCCCCTCTGTACCACACTATTATTCCTCCCGAGTCTCTGCCATGCCGCACAGTGCTCAGCTTCCAGGAGGGTACTATGATTTGATTGTATCCTGAGGGGCACTGAGTGAGCACATCAGTGCGACACCAAGTTTCTAACAGAATTACAATATCAATATTGTCTATGTTTTTTAAAAATTCAGGATCTGTACTTTTTAATCCAAAAGCTGTGGAGTACAAACCCTGCAGATTCCATGAACTAATTCTAAATGATCTCATTTTCAAATCAACAAATAAACATTATATAATCCTAAGTATAATAACAATGTATCTAACACAAATGTTTTTATTCTTCATATTATTAGTTGCATTTATTTACTTATGATAGTTATAGTTAGTATTTATTTACTTATGATAATTTACTTATTTAGTTATAATAATTAATGAAAAACACCGTTGTGCCAGGTTTTTCTCCCTACCCTGTTGGTTGGTTGTACCCAGTCTGCTGCAGAGGATCCCCAGCAGGTGTTTAATTTCTCCAAGTTCTGATGGGGCGGGGGGGGGGGGGTCTGGAGGGGGGGGGGGGGTGGTGGAGGAGGGGGGGGTTATGACAGGGTTGCAGCATAGCACCCTGGTGCTCAGTGTGTGGGGTGCTGGGGTGGTGAGGGGGGAAAGGAGGACGAGCAGAATAGTGTGGTCTCTGTGGAGCTCGGGGTCTGTGGGTAGGGGGGTGCAGTTGCATTCTTTGGCACCCCCCTGTTGGTGGTACCCTGAAACTGCAGGGTTAGTTCAGCAGTCTGCTGCAGAGGATCCCCAGCAGGTGTTTAATTTCTCCAAGTTCTGACGGGGCAGGTGGGGTGGGTGGAACAGGGGGTTTTGACAGGGCTGCAGCATAGCTTTGGGGCTGCTGCTGTACAGGGGCTCTGCTGGTGGGGCGGGGCTGGTGCTCAGGGTGTGGGGTGCTGGGGTGGTGTGGGGGGAAAGGACGATGAGCAGAATAGTGTGGTCTCTGTGGAGCTTGGGGTGTGTGGGTAGGGGGGTGCGGCTGCATTCTCTGGCGTCCTCTGTTGGCAGAGATGTAAGGCAGGACTGTTGGGTTGCGTCCCAGGGCTGCATCTTTTAGGGTTTTAGCGAAAATTTTGACCCCCTCCTGGTTTAAATGGAGTCCATCATAGAGATGCCAGGAGCGGATGGTGGAGTGGTGTGCCAGGTGCACATTTGGTAGTGTAGCACAGCCCCGGGCGATCTCTGAGTTTATCTCCTGCAGGATGTGTGGAGGTGTATCTGTTCTGGGCAGCAGTGTGGACATGACAACTCGTGAGTGGGGAAACTCTTGTGCTGCTCTTTCTGCCACCTTCCACACTGCTCTGGCAGTTTTGTGGTGCATGTTGGGCAGGTCGTTGGTGCCAGTGTGCACCACGATGCAGGAAGGCTTTCCCAGTTTGTCTTTCTTCAGCAGGTCCATGGCCCTTGCTGTGTTGCTGCAGCGGATTGCCTGGACTTCTTGACCAGGGAATAGCCTCTTTGCTTCCAGGAATTTTCCATTTGAGTCCATGAGCAGGACTACCTGTGCCTGGGGCTTTTCAGTCTTGTTGCTGGAAGGAGGTTGTGTGTCTGAGGGTGGCTGGTTCTCTGGGTGATGTTGTGTGTTGGGAACAGCAGGGCTGTCTGTCGGGTGTGTGTGACTCTCCTGTGTGACAGGTAGTGTGGTAGTGCCAGAGTGTTCAGGTATGGCTGACGGCAGCTGTGTGTCAGTGTCAGGGGGAAGGACTGTGTTTTTGGGGGGAGAGCAGTGTGTGTCTGTGTCTGTGGAGCAGGTGTGGGTTGGGCAGGGGGTTGCAGTGTGTCCCCGGAGGTGCTCTTTCAGGTCCTGCAGCTCTCTGGAGAAGGCCCTCTCCCTGTGCAGCGCGTCTTCCTTCACTTTGGCCAGCTGAGCTCTCAGGGCCTGGTTGTCTTGCCGCAGCTCAGCCATCTCTGCACTCAGCTCCTTAATGGCAAGGCGGCATTCACTCCGCATCTGGGTGACATCATCTCTCAGGAGCTGGACTGAGCTGGTTTCAGACAGCCTGGACAGGGTGTGCTCTCTGAATTCAACAAATTCCAACTCCAGCAGGGCTAGGCTCTCTGCGATGTGTTGAGAGTGGGGACTGAGTGTGGGGGGGTCAGGGACTGGTAGGCTGTCTGTGGGGTTTGAGGGCTCAGTGTCTTCCTCTTTATCTTCTTCCTCACTGTCAATTGCTGTGGCCTTCTCACTCTCTACTTTTCTTTTTAGCTGTAAAAATGTTTCCTCAAAGGAGTGGAAGCTGGCTTCACTCCCTTGGATGAGTACAGTGCCATTGTTATATATATTTACAGTCATTATAGGGCTGTCAAGGTCTGCATCCTCATGGATGGTGATTTGGCTGCCATGACCAATGCCTCTTCTTTTAATGAAGGGATAGGTCTTACATAGGACTGCTTTCCACACATGGTTACGTTGTGTGTAGAAGATTAGGTTGGTTTTAACATTTAGGTCTTTAAGTTTGGTCATGTCTGCGTACAGGCACTCAGGATTGTCACTCAATAGAGTGAGTTTATAACTCTTCCTGGCCTGGGCACCCTTGAGTTCCGCTGGGTAAATGATCTCCATGGCAACCATGGCAACAAATGTAACAATGCTTATAATTCTAATCAAAACCAACAGTCAATTGTCAACTGAAAACTTAACTGTCAATTGTACTGTAAATTGTAATTTGTGATCAAAAATGTTGATCAAAACTTATTAATTAATTATAAAGACTGCACTAAAATGAGCTTTTATATAAAATTAGCTTTTACATAAATGTACTGTCCCTACCTTTTGTTCTTGTGCGTCTTTATAGTGTCTTTGTCCCTATTTGTTTTGTCTTTTTTCTCCTTCATATATTATTAATATTCTGTTTATTATTTTTGGTTGTTTCCTTTTTGTTTTATATATCTGTCTTCTTGTTTACAGTCCTTTTCTTTTTCCTATCTTTGCCTTTCTTTTCCTTGTCTTTTCCTTGTCCTCTTGTTGTTCTTTGCCTTTTTGTTTGGTTATTGTGATTTTGTTCCTTAAATCTGCTTCTTTTTAAAAATGTTTAAAAGTTGTAGTTCTCTCAAAAGTTTTTTTTTTTTGGTTGAAATGCAGTTCAATTACAGTATACAACTTGTGTTATATTAGATTTGTGTTATATAAGCATTTTTCTCTACTTAGGATTAAAAAATGTAAAAAAATGTTTTTGTTTAGCAGGAGCACATAAATGCTGCTGCCATCATGCTGCTCTGCTTCGGAATCTACTGATATATATACTGATATATCTGTCTCTTAATGCAGGCAGAAAAAGACAAAGCCTTATTCTATCTACTTCTTAAAGTCATGACAAAACAGTTTTAACCTCTCCAAACACACCATTACTCTCACTGATCCATGTACTGTATAGACCGTTTCAGCAAAATTACAGTATAAACTCTATGCAGCCTTAATCATTCTTTTGCTCGTGCACCAACCTTGGCAGCCTGCAAGCTCAGTCAATGCAAAGCCCGCATGACAAGCCTTGGTCGTACACCAGCTGCATATTCCCTGTGACTCGTATACAGCACTGCAGCACTGTATGCAAACATCCGAGAGATTAAAATTGATCTTGCATGACTGCTTTCATCCATCTATTGAGTGGTGCTATGGAGGCATTAAGACACTGTCAGGATGGGTAACACCAGATTGAGCAGCTTTGTGGAGTTGAATTGAGCATCCTGAGAGATGAACATTAATTGTGCATGAATACGCTGATCCATCCATTCAGTGGTTGTAAAGAAGTGAGACACTAACAAGATAAGAAGAGCCTGATTGTGCTGTTGTTTGTTGTGCAGCTGATATACATTGACAGGACTTGCTGAAGGGCAACTGATCCTAAATGTGCATCAGTGAATGAATCGATATTTTTATTGGTGACGCTGAAAAAATGAGACAGAAGTGCAACGGGTAGCAATAAATTAATCTTTATTTATTTATTTATTTATTTATTTTGCAATAGCAAGAAGATGTGCAGACCAACCAGGTACACAATAAATACGTATCAAGTGGAAAAATAGCAAAAATCTAAGAGCTCTTCTTTAGAGTACTTGTAGTATAACCATTATACTTAGGAGTGAGGTATTAATGCATACTTACGTGCGTTAATAGTATGCACATAGTGCTGAACAGCAGATGAATAAGCACAGAACACCATTACCTCGTAATACCATCACCATGATGTAGTACTGTAAAGTGTACAATAAGAACCGGCCTGGAAGCTCAGAGTTTGTAGCCTTAAATCCCAAATGTGACACTGCTGTTGTGCTGTTGAAAAAGAGCACTTACAGTTATGTGAATTGCTTCTGTAAATATCTATCTGTGTAAATAGATGATTTGATGAAAAGATGAAATATGTTCTAGTCTCCCTGGGTCAGTGCATGGACTAAACAAGTTAAATAATGTAAACCAACATGGTGATACAACACAGTGCAGTGGGTGAGTGCTGCTCAGTTGACAGTGCTGGTGTAGGCTGCCGTAGGAGGATTTGGCTTGATAGTTTGTGATATGGTCGTGTTACTGATTCCATTCATATTTATGTTGCTTTTGTTATGATCTCCATGGTCGTGCGAGATATTACCTTTGTTTTTTATTAAAATCACTTCTAAAAAAAATAGTGCCCTTTCCATGGATTGCAGATGACGAAACAAAACATATTTTAGCTATTGTTGTTTATTTATTAGTATACTGTACCTATCTTTAATTTCTAATAATAATAATTTCATGATCAATTATGCTCTGTTGTCAGAGCCATGTTTCGTTTGCTTCAAGAAAAAAACCCGCTGTTCTTTCACCCGTCTTCTTACAGCTCTCTGTGGCGGTGACATCAGAGGCCCCAGTGGAACCATTCTGTCCCCTGGATACCCCGAGTTGTACCCCAGCTCCCTAAACTGCACCTGGACGGTGGAGGTTAGCCACGGAAAAGGTAGCAGTAATGCTCCTCCTGTGTTGCAGGCATAGATAACACCGGGCTTCTGTCAGGGCAGAGCTGGAGTAGGATGGGTTTTCAGGTTGTGTAATTGTTGTTCTCTGTTCTCGGTCCCGTACTGAAATGGAGCAGTGCTTGCTTTGTGTGCTGGGGGGAGAAAGGGTTGGCGTCGGACGGTGTAGCCAATCAGCCATGCATGCCATGACTTGAAAAAGCAAGCAAACCTAATTGGTGATTAAAATTTGTCAGCACATCTGCCAGCAGTACAGGAAGCGCATGATGAACATGGATATAGTGGCACATCTCTAGGATCCCTCAAGGGAAAGTTGGCTGATAGAATTTTAATTTGCTAGGGCCGCGTGCATGGATACTAAGATTGTCATTGTATGTCTTTGGACAGTAGTCTGTATTGAAACTTAAGCTTATTCTGTTTTATTTAAATACCCGGCCTTGTTATAAATGACCTCTCCTTTATAATATATGCATTGTGATGTTATCACCAGTCCACATTTCACTGCTGCAGTTTAATGTTGTTTCATCGCCGTTCCTGATGAACATGAAAATCGGGCTCTTGGAAACAAAAGGATTCTTTGCAAGCCATTCAAGTGCACTTGATTGCATTCTGATCATGTGTAGGCCTAACAGTTTGTTTTTCTCCCGATAGGAGTTCATTTCACCTTTCACAGCTTCCATTTGGAAGATCACCATGACTACTTATTGATCACAGAAAATGGCAGCTTCACTCATCCACTGGCACGACTCACAGGCTCCGTACGGCCTTCTGCGGTTAACGCCGGGCTCTACGGGAACTTCAAAGCTCAGCTGCGCTTCATTTCCGATTTCTCCATATCGTTCGAAGGATTCAACATCACGTTCTCAGGTAAAGGAGATGTTTCATTTCATCAGCATATATTTAATCTGTGTTGCAGTCTGAATCAGGGAGGGCTTCGCTGTGAGGTACAGGATGTGCAACTTAGCGAAGCTGTACAGGTTGGCTTTCATCCGGAAGGAGACGTGCTGGGATCTGTCAGGAACGCTGTATGTCAGAGAGAGAAAATGAGAGGTTACAGTGCCATCACATTGACAGCGCTATGGAACCCATGTGGGGCCCAAAAACAAAGTGTTGGTGAAGGACAGAAATGCAACAAGGTTCCAAATCCTATGCTGGCACTTTTATCAAATCAGCATGCCATCATTTTATTTATTATATATTGCAGTATTATGAATTCTGTGAGGTACTTTTTGCTGTTTTTCATAACTCAACCCTCCCTCCAGTTATATTTTATTTTCGTATTTGCACATCTTTCACATTAAGTAATGCACGATGAACAGGACCTTGAGGCTTATATACCTGGTGGGAGAAAAGAAGGGTAGTGGGCTAGAGATCAACCTTCTCTTGAGAACCAGGAGACAAAGGACCATTTAACCCAGAACAGTCAACCCAGCCGCTGCCAGTTTTTCCCCAGCAGATCAGTGAGGATTATGAGGGAGGGGAGCTATTTTGGATAATCACCACGAGAGATACTTGCCTCCACTGTTATAATCTGTCAATGCTCATGTTGAAAAGGAGGACAAATGGCTCGCTCAAATCTACGGCCTTTATTCAAGCTGTGATTGCAGAGCCTAATGTTCCGCTGGCCTCCTGCCACTCACCAGATGTCCCTCTTCTTTTCGCGAGCCTCTTTGATCAGATTCACGCGTTCCCTGTCACAGCTCTGTCATTCGTCATCGAGCAGGTCTCGGTTCATGAAATCTCAGTTCATCTGGGTTGACCCTCTCAAGTCATTCTCGGCTTGGGTTCCCCACGTGGACGCAGAGGTGGGAACGCGTCGAGATGCTCTTCACGGCGTGCCGCTTGGCGTGTGGCGTGTCATTGATGCCCGTCCTGAACGGAGCACTGTCAGAGCAGGGGCCTGCTTTAGATCTTATCTCTGCCGAGTTCCCGTGCACTCAGAGCAGTCTTTAAGGTCACAGAAGAAGGATTGCAATCGGTGATGTGCAGCAGAGCAATTTTTCATAATTCCTCTGGAGTGTGACTTCGAGCGTTGAGAAACACTGTCCATTCATCATGACAGCTATTTATCTTTACTGTTGCCGACCTCATCCTGTTATTGAGTACAGATCATAAAATAAGTACCAGGTATGTCCCTGAATCATCAGTAAAATGAAAAAATAAATAAAAATGAACAGGAAAACCTTGCTGGTTATAAATGCTGATCTCATCCCCGTTTTACCTTGGAATAGTTACTTTCAGCATTCAAAGCTTTCCTACAGTTATTTGGAAAAACACACAAGGGAATGCAATGGCTTCTGTTGTCCTTTCCCTGCTGAAGTGTGATTCCTGTGGGAGTCATTAAAAATGTATTGACAAGAAATAATTTTTCATAACTGTGTAAAAAAAATTCCCCAGATTCTGAGGACATCTGCTGTATGTCTTTTTTGAAAATGTCAGTGGTTTACAGCTACCATTTAGCTTATTATTTTCTAAAAATCATTTTCCAATTTTCTCTCCAATTTGGAATCACCAGTCTTGTCACTCGAGTCACCACAGTTCCAGTTGCACCCAAGGAGCTATGCAATTGAAGCATGTGCACTACTCCAATACATTTTCCAATGAGGAAGTGGGGAAGTGATTATTTTACCCTCCACCAGCCAAACGATGCACTGTAGCAGAGCTAGTGTCGATTGATAAAGCATTGTGTCTCTCACAACAACAAGCCTGTGGGTGCCTAGCGTGTCGTTCGGAGAAAGCAATTCAATGGTTGCCAGAGGAATGCTTGCTGATGTAACCCACCCTGGCTCTGGTTAGACGCCCTGCCATTCTGGACTCCTGGTCACAGGTAGCTAATGACATATGAGAGTCCCAAAGCAGCTAGCATGCAGTGTGGCTCCGCTTGTGCTTGTGACAAGCCCTTTTGAGCCATTTGGGAACCTCATTATTTAGCATATTTGAGTGTGTGCCCTGCGTTTAATGGGTGTCAGAAGTGAAGCCTCTTGAGAGTAACCTCCAGGGGCAGTGAAAAAAATGAAACCTTAGCTGGCTAGAAAGTTGAGGAGGGCTTCTGCTGGGTTACTGTTAGAATGGACCAATGAGTAAAAGAAAAGACGCTATGCACAAGGTGCAAAAGTTATTTTTAATTGCTGAAAATAATTCATACTGCTGATATGAGACAAAGGGACATGTCTTGGTACTATTGTACAAGCACACAATATGGGAGAGTCAACAACATGTGATATCATAAATGAAATCAAAGATAATGGGTGCATGAAAAGGGAACATATTGTGCAGCAAGCCAATGTAAAAAAGTGTTGTACTGAGATCCTTATTACTGCATGTTTAATTATTGGCTATTATAATATCCTCTTTTAAAATTAAGACTCTTGTACTGTAAATTTGTATTCCAATCAATTAAAGATTCTAACTCTTAAAACTGATGTAACTTTATAATTATTTTCTATTTTTATATTTTTTATTTATCTAAGGTAAGTAGGTGAGATATAAGCATAAAAAAGCACTGCAAACTGTATAGTTCTTATGGCTGCCCAAGGCGTACATGATGAGAATCTCACTGCTTGCTGTGTCTTATTCCTAATGTATAAACACACAGTATGCTTTATCAATGTAGTTTCAGCAATGTTGCTATATACTGCAGTATTATGTATAATATCATAATATCATTGTTCCCAGAATATGACTTGGAGCCATGCGAGGACCCTGGAATGCCTAGGTTTGGCTGGCGCATGGGCCACAGCTTTGGTGTGGGAGACGCGCTCAGGTTCTCCTGCAACGCAGGCTACCGCCTGGAGGGGGTGCCAGAGGTTGTGTGCCTGGGGGGTGGACGGCGCATGTGGAGTGCACCTCTGCCAAGGTGTGTGGGTACGTGGTGAGCTGCTTTCATTCGTTTCAACATTAGTCACTGTCTCTCTGTAGGGTCTGTGGGCAGGCACCTTCAACACTGGTGCAGTGCAGAGGCAGTGGTAGCAGCAACACTAGCCATCAGCTTAGTTTATCTTAAGAGAGAAGTTCTCTTCGATACAAAAAAGTGCCTACATAAAAGGTGACCGTACCTCTGGTACACAGGAGGCAACAGAACACCAAAAAGAGAAATGTACTCCCCTTAGTCAAGTCAGGTCCTGTACAGGATAGCAGAAATTTGATAAATATAGACAGTGCATGTTAATGTTGATTGCTAATTGTGGTACATTTTGGATATGAAAATAAGTCAACACTGTTACACCAAAAAAGAATAATTTTAATTAAATTCTGTGGTTATGCATTATTATGTATGAATACACAGCCATATTATGTCATATCTGTTTATTCCCTGAATAGTACTATATTTATGTCATCCAGATCCAGATCATTATTAGCCCATTTTTCATAAATTTGGACTTATTGGACTACATAAATGTATGGTAATAGCAGTACAGCCTCCTGCCCCCACAGAAAAATGATTTGGTATATCAAAAAATCAGGCTGATTTTCATTTCTTTTCTTTTTTTTTTTTTTTTTTTAGCTGTTTTTAGTTCACACTGAGGTGTGCAAAAACTGCTGAGTTTCCTTCCAGGCACATTTCTAGAAGCATCACTCAGTGTCTCGCCCACCGTGGGCTTGTATTTCTGAGCGCTGGAACGTGTGCAGAGGAGCTCCATATTTCCATGTTCCCTTGTTTTGAACAAACACACACACACACACACACACACACGCTCACACACCCCACACCCCTCCCAACCCTGTAAGTCTTGACACAAAGGAAGGAGAGAAGGGTGTGTGTGTGTGGAATTTTAATCATACTTTGCGCACTTCAGAATTCAGTTTCCCTGATTATCTGCTTGGGTAATTTTTGACTTTTGACCCAAAACTGCTGCAGTGCAGAGTCCTGTTCCCCGTCTGGGCTGATTCATTTGGATCAGCGGGTCATATTCCAGGCCTGTTCCATCTAGGAGGAGTTTCACTCGGGAGATTGCATCTGCCTCTCTGCATCATCCAGGATGGATTCGTTTTTTTCTGCATATCCATTCTCTTATGCTCGTAGTTACAAGCGCTTCTATTTTCTACTGTATTGCGAAGGAATCATAACTCACTGGAGACTGTTTTTCAACATGGGAGCTCAGTCCGGGAGAATTATTTACCTGCCGAAGGTGGTCTGTAATGAAAAGGTTGTTCTTCACCACTAATGCCATCGTGTTTTTAAAATGAGATTCCAGTCTTTGAGCTGCCCACCCTGCCTGTGCTGAGATTGTAGAAGAAATGGAAAGGCATTTCCAAATGCTAGCTCAAAGGTTTGAAATGCTTTATGAGAGTGAGAACGCGAGAGACACAGAGAGATAGAGAGATCCATGCTTATTAGCAAATGATAAGCCCTTAAGGTGTGATCTTGTCAGTAAAATTATTTCAAACATAGACAGTACCATTTCATTATCATTTAGTAATTAAAATGATATATAATTACATTCTGAGGTGGGAATACCATTCATGGACCTATGAATGGATTACTTTTATATTTATGTTGCACATGTAAACCTTCAATTTTGATACAAATTTTCAAGCTTACCTTGGAATGTTGTATTTTCATTAGCTCGATTGTGATGAAACTGATATACTGAGCAAGCAAAGGTATCACCATTGCAGGTCAAATGATATAAGCCTGCTGGATGAATACTCTTTCTTTCTCTATCAGAGAATTAGCTGTGCTTCTCATTGTGGTTCTCCCATACCACGATTGTCAGGAATTTCAGGTCATTGCACAGGTCAGGCATTGAGTTTCATTTAAACCCTTTCTACAATAGAATAATAAGTAATTTCACTTTAGATGCAAACAGATTTATTTTCAGACATATTTATTTAAATTATTGAATAAAACCTTCCACATGCATGTGTTCCACATCCAAGTCTCTATTCAGCATGAACGTAAACAGTATTTATTGTTGATTTTCTCAGCAAGTGCCCTCATCCAAGGGCATACGCAGTTCATACAGTACTGTAGCTCGCATTGGATATAGTATCCATGTATCCATCTGGGTGTTTACTCAAGTATTTCAGGTGAGCTGCTGTGTTTTATGGTACAACAGCAGCACCACACCTTTGAACTGAACCCACGGACCTCTGGTTGTATACCGTCTTCTTTAACCGCAAAAATATTGTGTCAGGTAAGCTGCTTACATGGGTACAATAGAAGAAGGGGGTCCATTATTATTTAGTTTAGTGCAGTCACAGGAGTCTGTTCTTTTAACGGTAATGTCAAGAATGTCCTGACAGTGAGCTCAAGCTTTTTATTATTTTCTATGGTACAGAAAAAGCTGAAAAGTTGACATGCAGCTTTGCAAACAAAATGTATGAAAAAAGAGTGCAGGTGGTACTTTTTTCTGTCAATTCATGATAGAAGGCATTTATTTCTCTCTTTTGTTATAGTTTTATTTGCTGTAGCTGGAATATATTAACTGCAGAAATATAATATAAAATTCATATCCTCCAGGAACCATGGAATGTGTACCTACATTCTTATGTCCCTGTGCTAGTCCCCATGTGAATTGTGTGTGAATGTGTGATTTGAGAACTCACAGCTAGAATTCTGTGCTTTTTCGTGGATGAGTTTTGTTCTTTTAAAACGAACTGTAATAATTTGTTTTTGACTTCCAATGAAAAAGTGTCTGTATGGACAATAAAGCTTTCTGGGTTTGCTAGAGGCTGTTATGTTGGCTATCATATATTTTCCTGCGGCCCTGATCTTTCATTCTAGCCATTGTATCTTTTAGTGATCCCTGCTCTTTGCTGCCTTTGCCACTTTGTCATTATAGAAGGAAGCATTTTTACAATGATTCCTTGAAATGAGTTTCCTCCGCATTGCCTCCTTAGTTCTTATGAACTCTCAGTTTAAACTGCACCTTCCACAACTCCCCAGTTTCTCGGTATACAAATCATCGGCCATTGTGAGGGCTATGTGTGAGCAGCTCAGACAGGTAAAAATGACCCCTGACACAAGTGCATGCAACACCATTAATTAAAGAATCAGGGAATCTACTGCTGCTGTCATCTGCTGCTCTTGTGCTTCTCCAGACTGATGACAGCTGTTTATTTAGTGGTGGTGTGTCAAAAGATTCCTTCATTTATTGGATCCTGCTTATGCCAGGTTTTCTGAGTGGACATGGAATCTAGATGAATGGATTTGGATGGAATTCTCTCATCAAATCGGAATGTGGGTCCTTGATGAGACGTAGTTCTGTCATATTCTGCTTCTCAGTGTTTCAAGTGTCTCTAAGAAAGAAAGACTGGGCAGGCTGTTATTCGTTGTTGGCAGCCTGATATATATATATTTTTTTAATCAGGACCGTAGGAACTAGGTGTATCGGGAGTCCCATTTATTTAAGACTTTTTCTTAGAATTCAAGCAATTGATTTTTTTTTTCTTTGTTTATCAATGTAGCTAGCTCTTCAATCTGTGGACTTAACTAGTACACGATTAACATATGTCTCTCATACAAACTACTAGGTATCAAAACCAGGTTGAATAATGTTAGCTGGTAGCTAGCAAGAAAATAATGAACATTGGCTAGTAGCAGTAACACAGGGTTTGTCACACCAGCGGTTTAAATCAGAGAAAACCAGCTACTGCAAGTACTTTAATTTCCATGAAATGCTCATAACTAAGCTCCTGCCAGCAGTGCAGTGCTTTGCTTTGCTGCAACTGTTTTAACAACCTGAAAGCTACTTAGCTGAATTTATACCATTCACCTTTTCTGGTGAATTTACACCATTGTTCAACTGCTTAGATTTATAACAATGACATCAAATTGAACCTAAAGATTCTAGGAAAAAGGCAGAGGCACTATTTAATCAATACATAAATACTGTTATTCAGTGGTAATATAGTGCTATGCTTACTATCCATGTTTGAAAAGCACTTTGTGTCAACTACCATGCCAATGCCATGGCATTCTTATTTTTTTTTAAATGTTATTTTGTTCACACAGTACTGCATGCTTTATAGTTTATAATGACACAGTGTGTGTTATGCACATATTGATTAGCTATATTTGTAATTTCAGTACATACAATAGTATGTACAACACTCATTCCACCATCTGTATGACCGTAGCAAGATTTCTTATGGTGCTTGAAGGTGGGAGACCATGATGGAAAACCTGATGACATGCAGGCAAACTGGTGCGGTAATGTAAGGGTTAGGCTTCTCAGCCCAGTCCCTGTACTATGTTGAGTAATCTCTTTCAAATTCTGGGCTAAACCAAGGGTGCAACTCTGCATTCAACAAAGAACACCATGGAAAACGTTAGGCATGTTCCATGATAGTCTGCGCATCATACCCCATTTTTCCTGACAAAAATTATGCTTCCTTGCCTCTCCACTTCAACTGATGTTGAGCCTGACAGAAAAAGTGGCTGCTTTGCTGCATGCAACTGTATTGTTGTTTGAGCTCAGTTCACCACTCCCTATTGAGCACTTTCAGGTGCTGCGAATGTACTGGCTTAATATTCATACACGTTGATACAGACTACCACACAATTGAAAAAAAATAAAAATAATAATAATGACTCACTGCTAAAAAATTTCTAGTGTGGGTTTTCAGTGTGTACTTCAGATTTTAACGTATGTATAAATACATGTAATGTTACAATTGAACTGATGTCACTCAATGCTTTCTACATCTTGCTTTTTTTTCCTTTTTTCCTTATGTAGCGGAATGCGGCTCCACGGTACAGGACAATGACGGAATACTGTTGTCCCCAAATTACCCACTGAACTATGACAACAACCATGAGTGTATCTACAGCATTCAGGTGCATGCTGGGAAGGGAATCAACATTACAGCCAGAGCATTCCATCTGGGGCAGGGAGACTACCTCAAGGTAACCTGACAGACAAGGTGACAAACTCGACAGACAAGGAGATTGCTCTCCGTAACTGTTTTCACAGCTAGCTCTACTAATAGTTTTCAAGTCACTAAATGGCTCTTTGAAACTCGTTGACACCGAGTACTGAAATCAAGATTCTTTTTTGTTTATCACACATTTTATTCTGGTTTTCAGAGCTCCCAGTATGGTGTGAAATAGCTGGAGTTGCTGAGTTCATAAATAAATGTCCTTTTTCTGATTTGTACCACTTGGTTAAACACAACACATTGTCATAAAGGCTGCCAGGTGGTGCTTTGAACATGAAGTCTGCGCTCAGTTGATTGATGTTCTCTGCTCTCTGCAGATCTACGACGGAAAAGACAACACAGCGCAGGTGCTGGGCATGTTCACAGGGTCCGCCATGCTGGGCCTGACGCTCATCAGCACCTCAAACCACCTCTGGCTGGAGTTCTTCTCTGATGCAGGGGAGTCCACCGGGCAGGGATTCAGGCTGCTATACACAAGTAAGTGACACTCACCTACAACACAAAGAATGGCACAGTGCTCCAAAAGCTCATGTTTTGGACAGTGCGCAGTACAGCATTATGGTGACTGTTCAATGTCTTTGATTCTGTTCTTACAGAAGTGATTTGCAAGGAAAGTAAATGTCACAAATGGGAAGACCTCCTCCCTTTCTGCCCAGGTTCTGTCCACATCCTAAGATCACTTGACTGGGTTTTAGTCAGAGGGTCAGACCACTGAAGACATTCCGGGGGAATGGGGGGGATCTAATTTAAAATCTCCAAAATCCCTTTTCTGTCCGCGGTGAAATTCGAGCTGGGGGATTAAGTTGTTTGATGTCTTAGTAAAGGTCAGCAGAGCCCAGGAGAAGCAGAGTCAATCACAGCTCACACAGACAATGCAATTTCACAACTAGATGAAGCTGCGGATTGCAAGAGTAAATAAAAATGGCATTTTAAAACAGAGACAGTTTTGCTGTAGGCCAGGATTTTACTGGTGCATGCTGGGAGATAATTGCCCATAATTTTCTGTGGTTGGCAGTAATCAAGTGGTACCCTGACTGGTTATGTGAAGATACTGGTGGTACAGTGAGTCCTTTTGTGATCTCATGAAAAATCATGGCGCAGTAACAAGTGAGGTGTGCTTGAATTATATATTAAAAGTAAATGAGGTCTGACATTTCACCCTGTGGAAATTAAAGTAGACTTGAGCTGAATACATTTCAGTAATATATTCATTTTGTTGAAACTGAAGTTATTTTTTTCCATTAGATTTCTAGTGTCATTGTCAAATTGCATGTGCAATAATTAGAGACATGAACCTCCACGACAACACATATTTGGTGGTTCGAAGAATGCAAAAGGTTTGGGGATGTACACTTGTCAAATGAGGAAAAAAACGAAGGGAACAGGGCTCATTCACAAAAATCAATTGATTCAATGGCTGCCTTGGTCAGCATCCTGAATTTTAATTTATGATTTTTTTTTTTAATGAATCACATTGCCATTCATTTCAAAATACTTTTTTTGGCAGGACCAAGCAATTGAACAATTTGAGAACTTTATGTATTCTACCTGTTTATTATAGTATATTTTCTTGGAAAAGTTTTTTACTTTAGCATCTTTGTGCCTCATATATAGCATATTTTTGCTTCTTTTTTTGTTAACGTGCTTTGGGCTACAGATAATTTGCATGAAAGGTGCTAATTTATTATTAATTATTTTCCTTTTAGGCTGCAGAAAAATGGCATGTTGCAGTTCAATCAATATTCAGTTATCAAAATCAATATAAACATTAATTACATTTGTACAGACATTTTCAAATAAATATTGATTGAGATATTGATCTCAGAATTGAAATTGATAGATCATCTATATCTGTTCATTTCTAAAGCCCTGAAAATATATGTATAATTTCTGCAAAACAAGGTACAACATAAAAAAATAAATAAAGAAAAGGCTTATGCAATTTCTCTCTCTCTCGTGTTTGTGTGTATTTTGCACATATGGAATAATTTTATGATAGATTTGTTTGATGTGATAGAATCCATCCAGCTTATTAACAATCATAAACATGAGTTGTTGGCAAAGACATTGAATACAATAGCTTAAATAGCTTTGTTCCAGCTCTTAGCTTGGAACAAAATAAGTTGAGACTCTTCATCATTAATTTAAGTGCCTGCTACCTGACTCCCTCTGCAAAATAAACAAAACACCCCATAACTGATGACATTCTAAATAGATGTTGCATATTTCAGAAATTGCAGATCAGATATTGGACAGGTCAGCTGAACTTTATTGTTATATTAGCTGATGGATGCACATGGGGATTAGTGAATATGCATCGTTCCAGCTGTGTACTGATTTACATGACCAAGCAGATCCCCATAGCAGTTTCCTTCCTTCATTTAGACTACTCTGGGATAAAGGTGCTTCCTGTTGAAGCGTATTCGAATACAGATGGTGCTGAAGATGTCTCAGATTTTTCTCTAGCACTACAAGCAGTCCAGAGAGCTAAACTTGATGTGAATGGTGATGCAGCCTAGGTCAACATGAATTTGCTTGCAGAATGGGACTGCGTGCCAGATCAATGTGCATTGATTTGGTTTGTGTTTGCCGGGATGAACAACCCTTTAATTGGTAAAGGATAATGAGAAATGCTAAATAACAGAAATGTGGTTTTCCCAAGCAGGGCTGGTCAGAAATTCAGGGAAAGAAACAGAGAAATGGGGGAGCATTGTAGTGCCAAGGTTTGAAGAGAAACTGCACTCCCCTCCCCCAAAATGCGCACACACACGCACACAGACACACAGACACGCACACACACTTGCTGTCATTTACTGTCAGGGACCAGCTTTGTGAGAGCAAGAGAAACAGACACAAATCACTTCAGACATGAGTGTGTGTAACCTCACAGTCAAGAGCCTGGAACATGATGAGTATCTCTCAGACGGCTCCAGTAATGCCTACACCGGGGAAATGTGTCTGTTTAAAAGCACTTTAAGGTTTTAAGGTTTGAAGTTTTTTCCATCTCAAAAAAAGAAAGAAATGTATTTCCCTACAGCTTCAGTAATGGCCAGACTGGGTAAATGTATGCTTAAAAGGTACTTTTAGATTTTACAATTTATTTAGATATTCTTCGTCAAACCAAATCCCAGAAAATGTATATGGTTGTGCACACTGTAGTAAACATTGATAAACCAACTGCGTAAGGCCTAATTCTTGGTGAGCTCATTCTGATTTCTCTTTTCTTTATTATTCATTTCAGGAAAACTTCAGCTTGATTTCAAGCTCCATTTAGTAATATGTATTTTGTGATAACCTTATGGGAAATTATTGATAGTAATTTAAAGAACAGCCATGGGTGTTGAGAAGATCAAGGCTGTTTCCTTCACTCTTTCAAATATGTCAAGTCTTCTGACTGCGCAGGATGAATTAATCTGAATGTGGGACCTTGAAGGGCACCTATTCAGTATTCTTCTCAGGGAATGTCCCAAAGAAGGGTTGGGGGTGGGGGGCAGTATTTTTCTGAACGTATTCAGCTCGTGCACCGTTGACGTTGAAGGAACAGCGCAAAGGTAATTTACTAAGTGGAGGCAGTAACTGCTGTGTGATTTATACCAAATGTGACGCTTGTAATATTATCATAACATTCAACGCTGAGGAGGGAAACGTTACGAGAGAGCTAGATAAATCACAGCAGCTGCGTGGGCTCACGTGATCCTGCTCTGTTGCAAAATGATGCTATGTTTCTCACAGGAGAGGAGCACAGATGCAACACAAGGTCAAGTCTGTGGTCAGGATCACGCGACTGCCAACCCCCATATTTAGTGTTCAAACCCTGAACACATTAATCAATGAGCTCATAATATTTCATTATAATTGTACTGCCTGCTCGGGAAGGGAAAATTCCCAACTACAGCCACCTATAGTTTAAACTGATTTAAAGATAGATATTCACTGGTAATGACTGAATTCATTCAGCTCGGAATGGGCAGCGATGACAGGAGGAGACTGCAAACTGACGTGATGCGCTTGAGTAGGCCTGCAGCACTTTTCCAGCTCCCTTCTGCTATTGCACCTTCAGCACTGCCGCAGTCAAGACTAAGGATATGCGTTTGGCTTAGATTTGAGTGTCATTAGTAGGACGTTTCTCACCGGTTAGCTGTTAAAACAATAGGTTTTGATTAAATTCAGTCAACATGCGGAGTCAAAGTCATGTTAGGACAACTGGAATAAAATTGGATCACACCACTGTTCATGTAGGATCAATTCTAATGAAAGAAGTAGGCTGTTAGATCTGAACTTGATTTTGAACTAAAAGTAACCATACAATGTATGAAATGACCATGTTAATATTTATACATTCTTTTCATGGGTAATTGAGATGTATTTTTATATGTTCAGAATTTGAATGAAACCATTTTCTTTAGCTAGAAAGCTATATTAGTTACATTGCAATTTCTATTTGACAGCATGAGGAATCTGTCAAGGCTATCTGTCTATCTTTGTTGGGCTCATCCCTTGTTTCGTGTGGGGGCATATTTTTGATTTCACTGTGCACAGCTGCAGTGCTGCTGTATGAAACTGCTTGTTCTACTTGTCCTGTATTGTCTCATAAAATGATCAAATGGGACCTCCTCTTTCTCTCTGGGCATGACATTTTTTAAAGGCATTCAATCTGATTTAGAATTTTCTTTTTTTTTGGGGGGGGGGGGGGGGGGGGGGGGGTCACAAAGCATGTTAAATGCATAGTGTGTTATGCTTTTTGCAACATTTATATTCTTAAACTTTGAGCATGTTATTGGTTTTTGGTAAAATGATTTTTTTATTTATTTTTATCACGTACCTAGTCGAGACAACGTCAAGTTAAATCCCATTTATATTGCCTGGCTGAAGTAGAAGCCTGGAGTTATTGATGCTGTACAAAGCCAGGGTTGAGTAAGCCTGCAGACAGTGTTGCTCTCCTGTACAAGGGTTGAGCAGGCTGCAGAAATTGTGGCCCTCCAGGATCAGGGTTGAGCACTGTATCAATGTCAACGCGGCATCCTTCCGAGAACAGGTTTGAGTAATGTATTCCTGTAGATGTTGGTGTTGTTTAGAATGAGGGTTGAGCATCCCTGTAGACACTGCCCCCTCCAAGCCCAAGGGTTCAGCTTCTGTGTGTTAATGACTAAATGATGCAGTGGGTCAGTGAAGAGCCAATCACAGCATGATTTTGGTGTGTTTGGTGTGCCTAGTCGTATGCCTTTGGGAAAAATAATTAGTTTGATGCCGATTCCCTCTCTCTCAGGTTTCGAGCTCTCCCACTGCGAAGATCCCGGGGTTCCCCAGTTCGGGTTCAAGATCAGCGACCAGGGCCACTTTTCTGGCAGCAGTGTGGCCTACAAGTGCAACCCGGGCTACACCCTGCATGGCAGCAGCGTGCTGAGGTGCATGACAGGAGAGAGACGGGCGTGGGACCACACCCTCCCCTCCTGCATTGGTATGTGACACTCCCAGCGACAGCAACATTCCATTAAAGTACTGCACATGAAGGAGTACGCCACAGGCATTCTCAGAGCTAATCCGAAGGGTTTTAATTACACACAATCTCTGTGTAATGGAACTCTGTTTAAAACTTTTCCATTTGCAAGTGAATGAAAACAGCTCTTTGGTTTTTTAATTTAAAAAATTTATCTTTGAGAAAGCACTCAGTGCTGGCACTCACACTGAAATCATGTCTCTACACATGATTTCTGATCAAAATTCCTCTAATGGATTCTGACAGCCAGGAGAAGTGAAATTTTGTCAGTGACTTAAAATAAGAGGTGAGATTGGGGCATCATCTTTAACATCTGTTTTTGCGGCAAAATTATGCAGTTGTATAATTATGCAGGAATATTTTTTCTTATGTATGTTATAATGTGGTTCAGTTTAAAGTTTAAAACCAAGCGCTAATTCATGGTCCTTTATTATGGTTTGCAGGCTGTGCATCACTCTGCCTCTTTCCCAAGGTCTTTCTGAGGCCTTAATTGAAAGCACTTGACAATTCAATTCCCCTTTCAATTGGAGATTGTGACAAATAGCATGTTTAGTTAGCCTTTATGTCAAAACAAAGGGATGTCTGCTGAATTTGCATGATTACTTATTTAAACCAGCCTGCTGGTTTCCATAACTGTGTGACTGTTAGTCCAGTGCAGGGTGTTGCATGCATTTGGCACAAACAGAAAACCTTAATTGAATATTTATCACTCTCCCACTTACCTTCCAGCAAATGTAATTCCTGCTGTACATTTCAATAATTTCTTCATAAAATTAATTATTTATTCTTCACCTGAACACAGTTACTTTATATCCATATTTATGTTTGAAATATTCTGTTCTTATGTTCTGACTTTTTTGAAAGTTAATGGAAAATAAATAAATCCCAAGATTCATTCAGACACTAAGCACTGTGCAGTTTGCTTTCAGATTCAATTAAGCTAACCTTTTGTGCTCTTAATGTTCTGCCTAATGCTCTTAACATTTAACATCCAAGAAACGGTAAAAGGTATGGGCTGACAATTGTGTTGGGGACTGGAAGCAGGATGTTCTTTTAAAGAAAAAGTGAGCTGAGCTTCTGTCCAATTAATGTTTTTGCCAAATGGGAGCGTATTAAACATGCATAACTCAAAGCACTGTATTTTGGTTGGAGTGTATTATATTTCTTTACCCGCCCTGAGTTAATTTACCTGAATAGAATGCATTTTCCAGTCACAGTCCTGGGGTGGTTAATAGGCTTGGTTAACTGTCATTTACCTAATTTACAAACCATCTGCAATTTTGCTCGTGAAAGTATACCTAACTCTCATGACATACTCCTCAGTTGCGGAGAGCATCAGGTAGTGCTTATTGGATAATAACATTGATTTTAAAAATGTGACTGCATTTGTGTTTGACAATGCAAGTTGTATGTTAAAATTATATAAGATCATCCTGTAATGCTTGTTGCCAAATTCAGTGCATTTAACTTGTGCATTGCCCCCATTTTGCTTCTAGCATGTAGTGTCTGGTCAACTAATTTCCCTAAAGTTAACAAATTTGTCTCCAGAAAGTTTTTAAACATCTTCCAAGCTGGTAATCTGCTGCAGAGTACCATTCAAAGTATCCTTTGTTTTTGCCCCAGATTTGTGGAAATGGGTATAATATCACACCAAACACCGTTGTGCTGACAGAACTGAAGGCGTTATTGACGGATAAGGGTTTTGAGATTCAGTTCTTCACAGAAAATGGCTGGTTGATATGATCCAGTTATATGAAAGTCATGTCATCAGAATCCACAAAACCTGTAATAAAATTGAACAGCTTACAAATGAATTTCAGCAGACCCACAGCACAAACAAAACAATAAACCACCAGTGCGCCAAACTTTTAATGAAGTTAAAGAGGAGAAACTCACAAGGTATTACAACTCCGATCAACTCAAACATAAACCATGTTTCTATCAACCAGTTCACAATTTTTTTAAAGCTGTCACGATTTTTGATCCAAAGCAAATGTGCAGACTTGATGTGTCATTCATCCCACTATCCTCAATTCCGGGTTTGATGAAAACCAAGCTGGGCAATTACAAATTACAAAAAAAGAAAACAATACTGCAATGTCACTGGGTGAATTGTGGGACCATAAAAGGTAAAATGATACTTGGCTCTGGTAACAAACTCAGTCAATGCAGAAAGATGTGTGTCTTCCTATGCACAAATTTTCACCAAACATCATGAATTTTAATTTTAACTTTGTACATGGCAATCACTACTTTTATTTAATTTAGCTTATTTGTTTTAAAATACAGCTGCCACAAACTATTTTCATATTACTGTACTAAAATGATTCATTTTTTAAATTTTACTTATTTACTTTTTCAAGTAAAATATTATATAACTGCTCTCATTTTTAATCCAGCATTTCCCACTGCTTCTAACAAAAGCTAACATGCTCCAATTTAAAAACACTGCAGCATGTCCATGGTAGTAAGTAACCAAACAGAATTTATCACAAATGTTTTTTGTAAACATCGCTGTCAATCATCATCTGTGCTTAATTATTGCCAATTACTTCATCAATTTAGAGGACTGAGGTGGTGCAAATGAGAAGTGGCTTGACAGAGGCTATTGCGACTTCTATCTAGCAGACATTACATCACATTACATTACAGGCATTTAGCAGAAACCTTTATCCAGAGTGACTTACACAACTTTCTAAATAGCATTTACATTGCCTCCATTTATACAGCTGGATATATGCTGAAGCAATTGAAGTAGCTCTAGAGTACAATGGCAGTGTCCTACCTGGGAATTGAACCTTTGACCTTTAGGTGGCCCTATTATAGTTTGCCTAATTGAATCCTACTCAATGCATGGAAATTTATCATTGCCAAATTTTAAATTAGATTTTTATCTTGAAAATATTATGAAATAGCCATGCTCAGTCATATTTATAATGCACTGGCAATCTCTGTCTTTGTGGACATTGGCCGAATCCATGCTCCTCTGCCTGTATTTGTTCTTCTAAAATGTTTTTGGGATGTTTCTGTGCAGGATGCTTTTTTCTGTGTGAGGAGGGGTGGGTGTGCCTACAGAGTACATGTGTAGTTTGAACAAAATGAATGTGTAGAAGGCAAAACATGTTTTTCTATTTTAATCCTCTGTACTCTCAGTGCATATCAGGTCAGAATTTCAATCTACAATGTGTGTGATGTGTTCCTATTTCCTTTGATTTCATCATTTCAGTTAGTTAAAATGCTGTCAAGCAAAATTAGTCAGTTGTGAAGCCATACAAATTTCATTACTATAATGGATTTTATTTTCAGAAAAGTGAGGTGAAAACATTTTTTTTTTTTTTTTTTTACTATAAAACTGTTGCCCCACTCCCTGTACAATACAGATTTAGCTTGCTGGTAGCAAAGACTCTCTCTTTGAACTTGTGCTGATGGGAGTCCACATAACAGAGTGCTTTCGACAACGGGTTAGTTGAGGTCCATTTTAGATGGGATATGCTCAGTCCCATGTTGGGTGCCAAATTTATAAAAAATAAATAAATACACAAATCCTATTGTGCTAATATGCTATTCATCTTATTTCTTTAACAATTAAACTGAAATGTAATATTTCTAATATTTTACTATGTATCCATTCCCAGGATAATTTGGAATTGCTAGTCATCTGCAGCTTCAGCTACGTAGATGCAGACCCTACTGCTGATTCGGGAGAATGTAGTCGGCTGCTTCTTTTCACACCGCTGACTACAGCTGAACTCGCATAGAGCAGCATCTGAGGAAGGCCTTTCACAAGGAGCTTTACTCTAATATATGGGCTCCCAACTGACCAGCAGGGTTCGCTAAATAGCAATGAACCCTATCCAACGGTACCATCCCATTCCCTGAGCAATGCAAACACCTGTTAAAGGCCTGTTAAAGAAGCTAAAGGCCACAGATGGCACTGGCATGGTATGGATTCAGTCCATTTATAGGCACAGTGTGGTGCCTTAATCAAATGAGCCGTTCAGCATTCCCAGAATTTTCATTTTTTTAATTCAAATGATTAACAGGAAATCTACCATGCTATCTATTGTGTTAATTTTTAAGCAAATGTTAGATAGAGGGAAAATGAGTCAAGCTAGATTTGTCAGATTTATGCAACATGAGAACTGCATGCCAGCCATACAACAGCCTATCCATACTGAAGTGATAATTATGCACCATTAAAAGTATGAGTGAATGAAAATGTATTTGAATACTGTTACTTATAAAGGCATTGCCACAAAGTAAGTTTACTAGATACCAGTGACATAATTATGTTGTGTTGTCACAATTTTTACATATTTAAGTTTATCCACTATAATCCATGAAAATTTATTTTAGGATATTGTACTATGCTGCTGATGAAAGGCATGTTTCCTTAAATAACAATCATTATGACAAAGCAATGAGGTTGTTTTAAAAAGTTTTTAAAAGATGCATGGTGCATTTGAAAATGGAGGTGTCTCTATCATAACATTCAGTTCAGTTTTGAGTTATAAGTTGTCTACAATGATTCACAAAACTTGCGAATAACACTGATATTCAGCTGGGAAACAGATGGATTGATGTACTGTAGATCCGATCAACTAACCCAAAATACAGAACGCCCACAAAATAGGCTATAGTATCTCTAGCCATCCAGAACAGCAGCAGCAACATTTGAAGTTGCTGCTTTGGGTTTGACTGTGAGCATGTGAATGATATATGCGCACAGATAAGGTGGAATCTGGAGTGGCAGGCAGAATTATATATTTTTAGTATTTTGAAGCAGCTGTATTCCCATCTAAAAAACAAAGTCGTGACGTAAGTTGTGACAGTATGACTTTGCATAACCACACCACAAGTGTGTCCTTAAATCAATCAGTGGTCCAAAAATAGCTGCGCAAGGAGAATATTGGTCCAGGGCGTCAGGAAATGAAGAGGAAGTGGACAGTGCATTATGACGCAAAGCATGGCACGGTTTATTTACAAATAATGAATAATAATGAATCATATCACAAGTTAATTTTTTATTTTTTATTTGTTTTTGAGAAAAGTGAAGTAGGCCATCCATTAAGCTGTTAATCAATTCTGTATGGCCTAAGTTGAAAAAAATAAAGCATTTTCATGGATCATAAAGCATGCCTTTAGAATAACTGAATAAAGGACATTTATTAGCCCTGGTACCTTATCATATCTTAGAACCCTTCATTCTCTCCCTGTACATTTATGAAATATATTTTAAGCTGTGATTGTGTGGAAGAAGGTGGTTATTGTAATGGGGTGTTTCTAATTGATATCAGAAAATTCATAATGTTACGATGAATAAAATGTGCTCTAAATTTTGTTATTCAAGCCTAATTGAACAGTGCGTTGTTTGCCAAGTAGATATGCAGATGAGGATGGATGCTAATGTGACTTAGTTCATTAATATGTGCTGCAATTCCAGCCCATATATTTTGTGGACAGCCATTTAAATGAGTTAATGAAGTGATCAGGAGGAACTGTAATAACTGCGAACCTTGTGTGAACCTGGGCTAGCCTAGCTCTCCAGGGGTCTTAAATTGAATATTGCCATCACCATTGTGGAAGCTATTACTTCACACTGGAATCTCCAGAATGAACCTTGAGAATGAACTCCACTCTAGCCTTATTTTATTAAGTCTGTAGATACAAATCTTTCAATGCTGGCCCTCTAAATTATAGTCTACCTTTGGTCTTTTTGTGGACCATTTGATCTCTTCTGTCCCTTCTTTATTTAAAAAAAATAGTCGACTGTCACACTGTATATAAAGTGCACAAAATTTTGATTTTACACCTCCCCTTGGACCGCTTAGCCCTGACAACTTGCAGATTCCGATAATCCACACATACATTGTCTTGATGTGGATGTGATTAACCTTAGCATGCAGTGCAAAAATAACCTGTCTGTATTTGACTGTTCACAATAAATAAATAAAAATATAAAATGTACATTTTTGAGACTTGAAGTGTGATAAAGGAAGAATGCATGTCTTGATTACAGGGCAAGTGAAAGCTATTGGCCAAGAAAAGCATCGTATAAAAGGATAACACAGGGCATACTGTATATAGCTTCAAAGGAAGTGAGGCAGATCTTGGTGAGTCATGAAAGACTTCTGTGAGGGGTCAGAGCCACAGGACCAGCCTGCTGACGAGCAGGTGGCTTATGACTAGCCAGCTCAACTCAAACTGCTCACAAACAAATGCACCAATGTGTCAAACCATACATTAAAACACGAGTGCATAAGAAAGTACCTTCTCTTCTGGTCCGTTATACTGGTTCCTTAAAAAGCTAGGTGAATTTTGATCGACTACCATGCAGTTTTAGAGTGGGAGGTGTAATTTATCAGTGGAAAGCGTGACTGTTGGTGTTTAATGTTTGCTTTTTGCTTCAGGGATAGTAAGTGAATATATGCCTTTTACAATGAGTTTTATAATGCAAAACCGTGGTTGCTATGTCCGTTTGCTCTGTTTGGTTGAGCAGTCGGTCAGTGACCCTGAGGATCATATCTCTGAGATGTATTGTAATGAGATTAGGAAATGGCATGGCCACCTTGTATTGAAAATGTATTGCTAACAGAGCAATAACACATTTCAGATATAACATATATACAATAATATATTGCAATTCCTATTACTGGAACCTAATAATTATCTTAAATTTATACAGAAAACAAGTGTAACATAGTTACACATATTTTAAATTCAATATATATTTAATAGAATATCTGTAGCTGTTGTGAAGAAAATAATTGTAAGTGTCAACTTTATTCAACTGAGTCATTTATTTTATAATATTGTGTTTCACAATGAAAAAGGAAAAGGAAAACAGAAATTGAGGGGAAAGAAACAAAAATGCTACTTATTTTCTTTCTCAATTTCTTTGAATCATATTTTAATTTTTTTCATTGATTGTCCTCCATACATGCGCACTGTTTATCTTGTAGTCACTTTTATACTGTCGTCTTATATTTACATGACTTCAATATATATATATATATATATATATATTATTGAAGTAAAACATTAGACTTTTTACACACAAAATATGTTTCAATATTTATTTATGACAATAATTTTAAAAAATCGCATTGGGAAAAACACAGGGGCCATGGAATTATAATTCTCTTGCAGTGGGGAGTAATTTTAAAACATGAAACAGTAATGCACTCTAAACATGTCAGATTTATTATTATTATTTTTTTTTTTTGGATGATCCAATAATTGTGATTGGGTTGTTAAGGGAAAGCAAAGCTTGCAGTTGCCAAGGAGACACAACTTTGTGGGATAATAATAAAAGGCTGAAAGTAATGTCAATTTCTTTATCTCTATAGCCTATAGGACTTTTTGCTCCAATTTCGCCATGGGGGCCTGGCAGTGCGATTTATTCTAATATTTGGTGTTAAAATATTTGGCATTTTTTCTTTCTACGGTTGATGGAGTGAGGGCATATATAGAGCCAGAGTACATTTCTCTCAAGGCTTCAGGATTACAAAGACTGGTTCTTGGGGTAGGTCTGAACCAGGCTGGTCCCTAAAGTCATTTCTGATTCCCTTACAGCGGAGTGCGGAGGCAGTTTCAAAGGGGAGTCATCAGGAAGCATCCTATCCCCTGGCTACCCCTTCCCCTATGACAACAACCTGCGATGTACCTGGGTCATCGAGGTGGAGACTGGGAACATTGTCAGGTACAGGTGACATGCGAGCATATGCAACACCTTTAAATCACAGGGACATGGATTTGAGTGTTTTCCATAGCTGCTGCTTTGAAAAAAGGCATTGATCTAATTGGCCATCTGGTAGGCTTGGGTGATTTTCTAGATTAATAGTTACTGATAATGATCTCCATGACTGGTTGCAGTCAAAGTGACATATGATGGAACAGAATGTATATCACATGAACATTTATGTCACATGAAAATATCTGATCAGCAAGCACACGTAAAAACTTCAGTTGTCAGCCGTTTGGTTTGTCACACATTCATTCCTCACAAGAACCTTCAGTTCAAACATAAATATGTAGATATGTAAGGTATAAGCACTTAAGGTATTTTGGCTCAATGCGGAGATAAAGCACTTAGAAGTTGGATGGGTTTCAAGAAATGCAGGACAATTCTCTTAAGGCCCCCCTGTCTTCTGGTAGAACCCGAGGCAAATTCTGAAAAAGAAAACAATGAAAGAGAATATCAGTTTCAGTGTCTGTCAGGGGAGGGTTAGGAGGAAGGAGTGGGTGGAATTGGAGCAAAGAATTGGAGGAGGAGAATTTCAATGGGTGCCTTTTGCTCATCGTCACTGCATAAGCTTCTTTCTATTCCACGCATCGTATGCATCAGAGGCCTGGGGGATATGAAGCTTAAAGACATCCTCTTTATGTATTCTGTTTTTCATTGCTGTGCGGAGGTGAAGCGGCATAACCTTGAGAACAAACAACCAGACCAGTTCTGTGACTAGCCATCACAAATAGATTTGAAGTCAAGGGTTTACTTTCCTGTCCTGAAGCCTAGAAACATGTCCAGGAGCGTTTTCTCACCACCCAAAGGAAACATGTCTTGAAATTCAGCTTAAAATAATAATAAATAATAAAAAAGATTAGAATTCCTGCCTCAGGCTTGCATTTGCAGGATTTTCATTATGGTCTTGTTTTATATTCACAGTACCTCACACCAATATATCATAGCCTGGCCCTATATACATATGTAGCAGTGCCAGGCATCGGTCCAGTAGAGGGAATCAGTGCAATCTAGGGCTAGAGTATCACTCAATATGGAGATTATGAAACACTGGGTGGTGCTTTGGCAGTCAACTTTAAGTCCAACTTTTTCACTGTAATCAGTAAGGTACTGTAAAACTTTTCTGTTATTTACAAAAACAGTTGAAAATCATTTTCTCATCAACCTTTATTCTGAGTGACAGACAGTCTACAAAGTCTCAGACCTTTTGAAAGAATATGGAAGACACAACTGCCTTTGATATTTAAGATGAAATATTTTTTTGTAAAGCTGATTGGAGTTATTAGACATAGGTATATCAATGCTTGACAATTTTCTAAATACTAATAAATACTACCAAGACAAGAATTATCCTGTGGCTTCGTGTCCAATGCTGTAGTTGCCCTGGATTGTGTCCATAATGCCCATCAATGATTAACTACCCACAATGCCAAGTTCGACACTCCCCAATTTAAAAAGCCTTAAACTCCCAATTTAAAACCATTCATCAAAAAATAAATATTGTACTTTGACCAGGTTTTCTCAGAAAAAAAGTAAATTTTCATCATGTTAGATAGCTTGTTAATGAGTTAATTCAATGCTTAGCTTTCCATCCGATATATCTAGCAAATTACGGGCCGGGTTCACAGACTAAATCAGACTAAGTCACAAATTAAGTCTAGTCCTAGGCTAAATTCAATTTTGAATAGAGATTTTCCATACAAAACTCACTTTAGTCCAAGTCTACACTTAATTTGTGTCTGTCAAACCGGTCCTATATGTTCTAGGTCGCTTGCTAGTAGTGTTTTTTGTTTCATTAGTGAACAGTATAATGACATCCAAGCTATCTTGCGCTTGAGTAAGTACCTTAATTTTTCTCCAATCTGCCTCCAAGGTCACATTGTCAATTTTCCAATCCCATAATATCTTCTCTCTCGATTTTTGATTGTATTGTACACAATTATCAATGTAATTATCATTGTTATTGTATCCTTGATTTGGGCCTTGGTGTCCTATATTTTGGCTGTTGTGCCCAATTAAATTTTGATTTATCAAAGGACAAACTGGCCTTGCCCTGTAAATGGCTTAATCCCCACCCTGTATTGTAACAAAAACAATAAAATGCTATAATTGCAGCTGTAAACTTTAGTTCCAAGGCTAATATCATTCCTGTTAGCTAATAAATACTGCTAATTTTTAGTGAGGGAATTCTTTGAAATTCACTTTTTCTTTCTGCCAAGTTTAAACACACAGACAGTGAAGTCACAACCACATGTTCGCAATTAAGAGGTAATTTCATGCTACATCTCACTGTACATCAATAATCCACCTTGGAGCTTTCTTTCTTGCCTGGCTCATTGTAGCAACAGATGTGGTCAATGATAATTATTACCTTCTTCGGTTGTTAGTCATTAGTCACCTATTTATTCGAGTAATCATGGAGATGGTTTTTCCCCTGCTCACTCTGAACCATGTGATAGAGCCTTCTTGTTGCACTGTCCCTGGAGTGCTCTTGATTTCCACCTCAATATGTCTTCACTCCCACCCAGCCTCCAGTTCTTGGCATTCGATACAGAGGCATCCCATGACATTCTGCGGATTTGGGATGGGCCCGTGGAGAATGAAATGCTCCTGCGGGAGGTGAGCGGGTCCCTGCTCCCGGAGAGAGTCCACAGCACCCTCAACCGGGTCACCATCCACTTTGAGACCGACTTCTATATCAGCAAGTCCGGCTTCGCCATCGAGTTCTCCAGTGAGTCTCTCGACCGGAATACAAAGAACTGAATAACAGCTACTCGTTATTCTTCTGATCCTTTTTTTTTTTTTTTTTTTTTTTGAATTTTACTCCTGTTTTCTCCATTTGGAATTCCTGATTTGAGTGCATTTTTGCTTTGGCTGAGCCCTCCTCTGTACATTCTGCAAAGTGCATGTGCCGTCCTCTAAAACTCAAAGCAGATGATTCTGTTCATCTGGCAGTCCACCAGTTAAGCTTGCACAGACACTGAGAAGAACATATGTTCTAATTTATGATAGAACATGACACAGATGCTGCGTCAACTGAAATCCCTCCCTTCCTGAGTAAAGCTACAGCCAGTTTTCTGCTGTGCCCAGTCCTTACATCCATTTCACTGCCCAGGCTAAGTAATTCTGAAGCTATTCCTGATTCATTTAAAATGAAAATCTGTTTCCTGCCAAAGTTTTCTGCCATTATTACATTACTTGATATTACATTCAGTTGGCAGACACTCTTATCTACAGCAGCTTAGGGAAGTGGAGAACATGGGTATAATACTAAAGTGCAATATCACCAAGAAGACACATTTATAATCAATGAGCTTAAAGTTAAATAACAAAACTATTAGTATTGTAAACAACCACTATACTGGTTACCTTTCTGTATACAGCTATACATACCTACTGTATACCATTATCCAAAAATAAAATCCACCTAGAAGGAGGATTGGTAAAGATTGTACTTTATTGCAACCTCAGTACGGCAAATAGGTCCTCACCATATACAACCTTGAATGAAATTGTTACCCACAGTGAACTTCTGTAGCTAATTTTATCATACCATCCCAGGTTCAGTAGCAACAGCCTGCAGAGACCCTGGTGTGCCCATGAATGGCAGTCGCTATGGTGATGGGAAGGAACCTGGTGACACGGTCACCTTTCTCTGTGACCCGGGTTATGAGCTTCAAGGAGAAGCGAAGATTGCATGCATTCAAGTGGAGAATCGATACTACTGGCAGCCTAGTCCTCCTGTCTGCATTGGTGAGTTTTAAAGTTATCAGCTGGTCAGTAAATCGGTCAGTCAATTCCTGTGCTGTTTGACAATGGGATGTCTCAGAGAAGTTTATTTGTTTATCTGGTCACTTGAAGAAAATTCTGCATAATGGGTAATCACAGTGTTTTCGAAGCTTAGCTTTTACTTTCTGTCCAATCAATAGATATATTATTGTTTTGTTTCTTAATAGCCTCTTTGGACTTGTTTTCCTCAGGGGTGCAAGGCATTGCAAAGGTTCTGCTCCTCCCACCAGCACAGTGTAAAGTAACTGCCAAGGAACAATAAGAAATATGACAGGCAAATGGATGGTTAGCATTGGCTGTAATCAAAAGACCTGATCATGCATGAATAATAAGCACGAATCAGCAGAAATTCTGTGTACAAAAATCTGATTCTGGCTGCCAGTGTACAGAAACCAGTCTGGCTGTTGTTTGTAGCTGCACTGAATATTTGCTTTGCCTATCTTAGTATTAGCTCAGTAGAATAGTAGGATTGAATTGATTAGCACTCTGTGTGTCTTACCATTGCCCATAGTTATGGGGATTTTGAATGGAGCGTGATTCTTCAGCACTTGAATTACCTTGAACATCAAAGACTAATTAAAAATGTATCGTTTTGTGGGTCCAGGTCCCATATTCAGATATTCAGCACCAGCCCTGTGTGGGATGTCACACAGTTGGCTTCGGTGTCACCTGGGGACAGAGGTATTCGATTGATAGGGTGTTCCGTGCCTCATCACACAGCTGCTGCACTTGCGGCTAATCAGGCTCCCGCTGTCTGCGTGTGCTTCCTGCATAAGTAGCGCAGGGTTGGGGCAAATTCATTTCCAGTCAGGAAATTAATAGAAATTCTATCTATGAATTGAAAAGTGTCTGTAATGTCGCATGAGGATTTTACATGCATTTCAGAGAGCATGCACTCTAATTCCAGCCATTGTGATTTGATGAAGGATGAAGCGGTTATGAGACTGGCTTACAGCTGTAATTAAAAAAAAAATGTAGTTTCTTATTTTAGTGACAGTCTAAGAAACAGTTGCCAATGTAAAGTGTGATAATGTTTCATAACATGTTGTTATGCAACCAGAAATAAATTAATATTTAATTTAAAATAGCCTTCAAACTTTGCACTTGAAAAGCATTCATGCTAGCAAATCTAAAGTGCTGTTTTTGAACACAAAATTGCTTTGTATTTATTTACTAATCAACTTAAAAATCAGAGCTTTATCTTGATCTTTAATTTAATTATATGAAAAGGCGCAATTGCAATATTACTCAAAGGGATTTAAAAAATCTATTTTAAATAATATATTTTGTCTTATATAGTCCTGTTCAGGCAATATGAATTGTTTATATTATAATTGAGAATAACTACACCTAATAATAAGAAGAAGAAGAAAAAGAAGAACAAGAAGAAGAACAATAACAAGAACAATAAAAAAACTGAATGGTGGGATGGTGGTGAAGTGGATAGCTGTTACCTCACAGCAAGAAGGTCCTGGGCTCAAATCCCAGCTGGGGCCTTACTGTGTGGAGTTTGCATGTCCTCCCTGTGTCCGCGTGGGTTTCATCCTGGTACTCTGGTTTCCTCCCACAGCCCAAAGCCATGTAGGCAAACTGGATAGTCTAATTTGCCCGTACTTATAGGTATGAGTGCGTGATCGAGTGGCGTATGTGCCTTTGATGAATTGGCGACCTGTCTAGTGAGTATTTCTGTGTTGAGATAGGCTCCAGTCTCTCCACGACCCGACCAGGAATAAGCAGGTTAGATAATGGATGGATGGGTGAAGAAACTGAAGAAATAAAAAAAATAATGTTAGCATGAGCCTTTGTTCAGCATCAGCATTATAATGCCAGGACTTTAATTGTTTGTATGAGTAAAAGTCATAGCTACTGTGTGTTTGCTGTGTTATCTATGTGTGTGTGTGTGTGTTTCTCTCCACAGCTCCATGTGGGGGAAATCTGACAGATTCTTCCGGGTTCATCCTATCCCCAAACTTCCCTCACCCTTACCCTCATAGCAAGGACTGCGACTGGCTTATCGCTGTCAATTCTGACTATGTCATATCCCTGGCATTCATCAGGTAATGTAAGATGTCCTTAACTCTTTCCATTCTTTGTTTCTTCAATCATTTCTCTAACTATGGAATACATTGCGAAGTGATTCTAAAACGGATGAGTTTATTGCCAGTGTTCTCTGTTCATGTGGATGTATAGAGCGGTTGATTCAGTGTTTCTAAAATGTATCTGAAGATAACACTTCAGATGTGTTTTATGTAGCATTTATAATAGTGCTTCATCAAAGGTGGGCGATGAGGGCCATATCTGTTTCTGGCTTGCATGCCAACTTATGGCCATAATTACTTCATTAGCCGTAACATTTATGCCATCTGATATTTTCGCTACATTTCTTGGTAAGCGCATGAATGACAGCCAATATAGTTCTTGATTACCTATATAAAACGGTCTGTTGTGATCTAATCTACTCGTGAACCAGTGTTGGTGTATGCAGCCAATTAGCTCACTTAGCCTGGGTAAATGGTGTAAATAAAAACCTGCATACACACTGGCCCTCCAGGACTGGAATTTCCCACCTTTGTGCTACGTGATTTTTTATAAAATTGTGTTAGTTATTGTAAACTGGGTGTATGCATGCTTAGGGGATAACCAAAGAATAACCAAAAGAATATAACCAACTTTGTGATTGCAATATAAGGTAATCCGGCTACTCACAATTCTTTGGTCACAGAATGAGCTATGAGTTAAAAGCCGGCTTTTTTTGTTTTAAGCGTCACTTTAATGTCTAGTTTTTAGTGTTCAGTGATGCTTCCAATTAAGATAGAAAATAATACTCTTTAAAATTGTTTCCTGTTATAACAGCACTCTTAATTGGACTCGATTTCTATTTAAACTTTGCAGTGCAGGGTGAGGACCAACAGCTAAGAACTCCGCAGGCAGTTAGAGGCTGAGACAGGAAGGAGCTCGCAGTGGCAGACTTGAGTTACTGTGGCCTCTTTGATGTGCTGCCAGGCCTCTCAGTTTTAAAGTTACCAACACCTCAAATCTGCACTGTCAAAAAAAGAAGAAAAATTAGCTCTCTACTGAACCTTCCATCAGAAGCTGACATTTCCTCTGGGTGTGAGCTGGCTGACGGCGCTGGAGCTAGAGAGTCCTGATGCATGACCCGCTGTCTGCCTGGAGCTTGAGACGGCAATGGGGTGCGGCGCCAGAGATCTGAGGTCCGGGTTTCTCTCCTTGGAAACCGCGGCTTTGAGAAGGCCGACTGGGCCGGAAACGCAGCCTGCCACTCCGCTGCCAGATCTGTAAACTGCCATGCGGCTCAGAGGAGTCTGTGAGCCCGCTGCACAAGAGCTCTGCAGACACACCGCGCCCAAAGCAAATGTCCCCGACAGCTACGATAGTCTCATTATTCGACCCATGCCCCTCAAGTGCCTCGAGTCCGGGGATGAATTGTCCTGCCATTGGCCAGTGACGTGACTGAAATGTAACCAAACTTAGTGTATCATCACGTATCAGGGATAAAGTAATGTGGTATGTGCGCAGTAAAATGCTCAGTGTTGAATTAACTCCCTGTTGGAATTATGTGTACTCTGTTAGAGTTGGATTAACACTGGACATTTTCCTGTGTGTCAAAATAATGTAGGGTATTCTTGTTTCTAACTACTCAACTAGTGCTTGTTGGTGCGGAAGGGAAAGCACATCACAGTAAGAGTGTGCTTGGTCCTTTCTTTAGCTCAGCTTCCCACTCCTACCTCCTGAGTGCCATGTGGATGAGCAGCGATGTAAAATCAGCTTTATGACACTCCTATGCGTGCACTTCCAGAGCGAGATGATTTGATTACACAATAATCTTCGCATCTGATGAAAATGTGCATGTTCTCTTGCTCGGTTGGTGTGCGAAAATGAACAACATACGAATGAACACGATGAAAAAACTTCGTAAACAGCGAAAATCTACACTTTTTAAAATCAAATTATTCATTGTGCTATTGATGTGACTGCTCAACATTTTTCAGTCAGGCATGAAGCTGATAACGTGGCTACAGGCAAACTTAACTCTAGTGCAACCAGCCGTTTATTTAGCTGAGTAAATCAATTGCAGCATGGCTGTTTTCCAGATCGAGGTTTGAAATATCCTTTTGGTTCACATGCCTGCTTTCATCTATTCTTTCAGTGAAAAGCTGACCTGATTTACTCAATATCTAAGTAGGAATAAATGTCATCTGTTCTGAAAAAATTGCATGTGAAATTTGCCTTTTCTCAAATGAATGTCACAATTTCACATGCGAATTTAACATTTACACATGTGAATGAAATTCTGACACATGAAAAGAAAACGGGTCACATGAAGTGAAATGTTGGGTGTTCACATTTTTTGTGTAAGTGATACAATTGCATAAATATTTCATGGGTTATGTAGTTTTGATTTACATTTATCCACTCTCAGATTTTTGCATCCTCAGTGTGAGATATCCCTCAGTTTAATATGCACAAATTTTAAAATAACTCATATTAAACAAGCAAATGCCATCCACTGCATATTTTGGTAAATAGGATATTTACTATACTAAATATGAATTATACCTGCTAGCTCAGGGCAGCAGACACAATTAAAAACAATGAATTGCGCAAATAAAGACATGGTATGAAGGTGAAAGTAAGGTAACACCGTTTTAAAAAGAGACAACATAACAAAATAATAAAAAATATAAATAGCACAACAGAATAAAATGAATTAACAGCAAGGCTAAAATAATTTGTTTTGAAAAGATTTAAAATGTGTATGTCGGCATTTCTAATGACCTCCACAGTAATAAAAAGTTTTCAATCGTTTCAAAGCCTCAACAGTGAAACCTCAATCTTCTTCTTTTTTTTTAGCTTTGCTGGTGGAACATTAAAGAGACAAGCAATGCAATCAAACTTTGTGAAGTGGTTCTGCAGATACAAAACCACTAAATCAGAGTTGGATGTGCTGTAGTCATTTCAGATCTACAGAAATTCAGTTATTGGGAAATTCTACCACATAAGAATTGTTTTTCAGTGTTATTTTCCATTTATTTCATTTTCAGAGCAAACATATTTGACCATAGCTGGCACTGGAAAAACTTCCACTCATTAAATTCAATATATTTGTATTAGCTATTTCTAGAACATATAGTATGTCAATTAATGAGGAATCTACCCACACAAAGATTTATTTACACTGATATATCTCTAATATTCAAATCAGTCTTGTAGCAGGTAATTAGATCAGATTGAATTAGATCAGTCTCTTTGTAGAAAAAAACCTTTTTGTTATCAATATCCAGGTAGTTTATAAGTAATGAATGCCTCTTGCCGCTTTTTCCTCATGTTTGAATGAATTCAAGTTTTGAAAAATATGCTATTTGTATATGCTTACCAACAACAGAGAACTGGAAGTATTAAGCTCTCAAATCCATCGTTATTCATAGTGTCAGATAATTGCACATTAATGTCATATGTTTTTGTCATTAAATCCTGCCTGGAAACATGTACTGTATGGTAGAAACAATTCAGTCATGTCTGCTCTCTTGTTCTGGAATTTGTTTTTCCTCCAAGTGTTTGCATGAGAAGGGCAGGAAGCCCATATTGAACATGACAGATTCTTAAACATTCTCAGATATGCTAGACATTGCTGTGTCTTTGGATCTAATTAACAAGTCTTCTTATTGATTTATATGTTTGTTTTGTTGGTGCCTATATCCTGGGCAACTTACAGACATTATTGAATTATGCAGAATACACCACTATCTGAAAAGCATCACAGCGATTCCTGTGCAATGCTTTATTATTTGCAACATTCTTGCAGAACATCATTGTCACAACCTGACCTCGGTATACTTCTTTGTTGTCTCTCTCCCAGCTTCAGTATCGAGCCCAACTACGACTTCCTGTACATCTACGATGGTCCAGACAGCAGCAGTCATCTGATTGGTAGCTTTCAGGACAGCAAGCTGCCCGAAAAGATCGAGAGCTCCTCCAACACCATGCACTTAGCCTTCCGCAGCGATGGCTCCGTGAGCTACACAGGATTTCACCTGGAGTACAAAGGTGGGAAAGGGGTCATTTGATATTGCTTGCCTTGACATTTGGTGTTTCTGAAGAGGAACTCTAATCCCTGCTGTTTGTATGTCTGGGGGGGGGGGGGCTAATGTAACATGTCTGCTACTTACAGGTTATTGCAACAAAAGCAGAAGTACTGTCTGCACAGAGAGTGCAATGATGTAATATTATGACTAATATGGATTTTTTTTATTTCCAATAACCATGCATTACATATCTGAGGGAATGGAGCCTTTTATCTACTTACCTGTATTCCACTCATTCCAGTGCTCACATTTCTTCACACATGCTAAATATTTAGGAAACAGGCAATTATGACCCATCCATTGTATTTGTATATCATAATCTGCTTAGTTAGAGAAATTATATACAATAATGGGCTGGTTTTCCTGGTTATTTAGACTGCATTAATATAGCAGCAGTAATATGCTGCCATTACTATAATGGATGACTGCAAGATGAGATTGAATAAACATTTAAGAAGGATCTTCAATCACTGTATTAATGGAGAAATCGAAAGTAACATTTAAGTATTGTATATTGTCATCGAAGCCAGCAAAAAATAATTAAACATTGATTTTTGAGTTGAAAGGCATATAAACAACAAAAGCTTAGTGGCTGACAACTATGAACATTTTTTTTACTTTGAGCAGCCGCAAATTCCAGTTGTCAGTAATATTATGCAATTGCGCCCCATGTTAATGGAACGTCAGTTATTATTCAGTCTTAGCATGGCACTGCTGAGCATTCCCACAGCTTCTGCCTCGGCGCATTCTCCCTCCGCCGTTACTGCACTGCATGTGACATCGTTGGCTGGTGTGGTAATTACCGCTGTGTTCCCATGAAGCCAAGCTGCGGGAATCCTGCTTCGATCCCGGCGGGGTGATGAACGGGACCAGACTGGGGACCGACTACAAGCTGGGATCGTCAGTGACGTTCCGCTGCGCGCCCGGATACGTGCTGCAGGGCTACTCTACCCTCACCTGCATGATGGGGGACGACGGCAGGCCGCAGTGGAACAGGGCCCGGCCGAGTTGCCATGGTAACGGCATGCTACTCTTGGGGTTGTGGGAGGGGCTCCGGGCCCCCAGGTTATCCGCTGCTCTTTAGACCATTTACACTGTCAAGCTTGTTCAATGAAGGCTGTAATTTACTGAACTAGATGATCATAAGCTCTGATTTAAAGGCACCGCCAAGCTATGCCGTACATACTGTACCTTACATCGATGGAGTGAACGGCCAGTGGAATCAGGTCAGGGCATAATTATGGAGTTGGAAGAGCATCTTAATCCATCCAGTCAGCTGCCACCTAACATCCCCAGAAGAGGAACGTTTTGTAGACTGTCAGGGTGGAGATCAGGGACAGGGATACAGTTACTGGGCATTCACATGGACAGCATGTGCATACATGTCGGCATGCGTGTGCACACATGTCAGCCTAACGGATGAATGAACCTCAAGCTGAGGAATTCTCTCTTTTTAAGCCCTTTCTTCTTTGTGGCTGCTGAAGGTCCATCACGCGGCTATATAACGCGCAGTACTGCGAGGATGTCCGTGTTAAACGATCCCTGAGCTTTCTCTGCTCGCAGAAAGACTCCCAGCCCCGTGCGCAGTTTTACTGCCTTGTTGTGACTGATTCTGCCCTTGAGTAGCAGGCGATGTCTATCTCTTGATGAACGAGGCTCCCTTTGCTGACATCATGCCCACCTGCCACCTCAGCAGTCTGAGGGGATCATACATCAAAAGCACGTCACCTGCTTCATTAGTAATGCATCCTCAGACAGGAGTGTAAATATGTATATACAATCAAATGAACGAGCAATAAATGGTAAACTCTGGCAAAATACTTTATAAATGATTCATAAAGGGTTTGTTGGCAGGAGACAGCACTTACTTCTGTTAAATGTTTATGGAGGTAATTGACAGAACAAAGCCATTCCAAATGATGACTCAGGTATGGTTTCATGCCTTTTTTTAAAAAATTGTTTTTGTTTTTTTTTTTCCCCCCCAGAATGACTGAGCATGCATATCTGTTCTAATTGTCCCTTTCATTTTGAGTTATAATCAAAATAAAAGGTTTGCATGCCTTCCGGCGGGAGTGTTTCTGCTTCTTCTCTCACAGCAGCCTGAGAGAGTGCCAGTGCTGTCGATTAGCTCTTTCTGTGAGTGCTGAATCCGCCACTTTGCCTTTGTACCCGCAGCTCCTTGTGGAAGTCGGTCCACTGGGACAGAGGGCACAGTCCTGTCACCCAGTTTTCCCCGAAACTACACCGCGGGACACAGCTGCGTCTACGCCATCTCTGTCCCGAGGGAATTCGGTAAGGGCGCCGCGTTTATACTGGTGGCGTCTGATCCCAGTCTTTATAATCCGCTGCCCTGAGGGTTTTAGGGATGCTTTTCAACCATCTGCTCACCGCCACGTGAGACATCGGGTCATCCCGGGTCTCGTCCAGTCAGTAGCTTCAGTTTAACCAGTATGCAGTTAAGCCCTGAGTTCGAATGGGGGCCAGAACCCTGCAGAACTCACTGTGGATGCCGCTGATTTGGACGAATGCAGAATGTTACCCTTTCTTTTCTGTGCTGAGTTACATTCGCGGCAGCCCCTCCCCATGCTGTGCTCAGCTGCAGGAGGAATATTCATTTTTTTTCCCTGTTTGACTATTTAAGAGCAGTGGTTTGAGAAGGAAAGCATGGTCACCTAGCAACAAGCAACCTGTAAACTAGTTATTTTCTTAAAGAAGGCTTATGCAAGACAGCAACACAGAAAAGCTAATATCAGGATATGAAGGTCCCAGCACATTATGTTATGTATTTGTTTAGAAGATGCCTTTATCTTGCTTATTATTCTGTAAAGCAGAGTGTATTTAATTGTAGAATTCCTATGAATCACCCAACTCAGTGGCAAGCCCGATTGAAGCTAAAACCTGATTTGAAGTCTGCATTTTATGGACTTGAAGATCCATTTTCCTTTTGAGTGGCAGTAATGGCCTCTCTCACAGGACTGTGGTCTGTCCATGCCTGGGCTGCATTGCGAAATAGCAGCATATGATACAAGTGTCAAATTACTGTTATGGGAACATCACATAGGGGCTAAAGATTCATGGGATACAATACATCAGGAGACAAATAAGAGAAGCAACAGTACTTATTCAGTGGTGCTTATTTGCTGGTTGCTTGAACATGAAAATATCTTATATAGATGTAAGTACCGAAAGCGATGTAATCCATGTTATTGTTTAAGAAGGGGCAGTGGTGCCAATCATAATACTCTGTTGGGACAGTCTGAGCTAGAGAGCCATTTGTATAACAGTGTTAGTCTGAAGACTAGCTCTTCTGCAAAATGTTCACTTTCGTATTGTTATCGCATGAATTGGAGCACAGCAAGCTTTCACTGTGTCAAAATGATGTGGACGTACACAGTATTAGGTACACTTACTGCAGTATGAGAGTTGGTAGATCTGTCTTGTATGTGTGATCTCTTTTCAAGGTAAATGTCGAAAATATTATCTTTAACAGTATTTTGTGGAAAATGTTTCTGTCAGACTCATGGAGGGAAGATATTCTGATGCATAGTATGCTTTCTAGAGTGTTGGCCAAAATAATGCAGGATAAAATCATAAACGTGTCAAGTGTTTCGCAATCTTGACCACTGTCTGTTCAAACAGGTTTCTTAATGGAATGTGAAAATTTGTAGAACAGAATGAAATTGAAGTCATGTATTTCTTTTTTCACCTTTCTTTGCATGTATTCAGTGTCATCTTAAAAAAAAAATCTCTGGCAGTATATGTATGTGATTGCTGACTGCTCATTATTGCTTCTTTTGTGCTAAAATGTACTTAGAACAGGCCATTATATCAGACTGATCTCATATATTTTGATTGAGTACTAGATGATGTCCTCCCTTTGTTTATCAAACAAGATGTCATATCTTCTTAACTACCTTATCTATTCAGCTGTATGCTTGACTAGTTCTGCCAGTCATGTCTATGAGAATGTGTTACATAGCAGAGAATGAGCACCTGCAGTGGTTAATGATTTCTGGGCACTGATTCCCCCCCCGGTCAAAATAAAACCAGAAGAGGCTCTGGGAACATTTTATGCTAGCATGCTGTTAACCGGTTTCCCACATTATGTGAAGATATGATCTCCAAATTATCCCATCGGAAAAGGAGAGGTTCATAGTTTACATTCTGATTTCCTGTAGACTTGCTTACCGGCTGTCTGTGAGTGCCGCTTTTTTCACCCAGCCTTACTTTTGTCTGGTGAGGTGAACAATTCAATTTAATGAGCCCGCTATGTCAGCCCGTGCACATACAGTAGACGTCAGGCAACCTGAGCAGGGTTTGCACTGTGCTTATCTGAAATATAACAGGCGAAATGGCTTATCTGTTTGTCATACAGCGCGTACCAGGTGTGAAGATTGTTACTCCTCCTACTCTTAGTACTGCTCACCCATCTGTCTGCTGTTGGTATTGTGTACATTTGAAGTGAAGCGCAAGTCTGGTGCTCTCCTGGGTCAGATTTGAATTTAATTTGAATTTTTCATGAGAATAGAATGCTGTTAAAGCCGCACTCCTGCGAAGCTCATGCAATGCTTCATTGTTCTGTCACAGAAAATGATATCAGCAGCATTTCAAACAATGACAGGTTTCATTTGGAAGGGAAATTACTCACAAAGACCCGCTGTTCAGTCTGATTTGCACTCGCGGAGGCCTTTTCCTCTCTGACGGTCCCCCTGGTGATTAAGAAAAAAATGTATAATTACCTCTAAAGTATTACAGTGAGCACTCACCATTTATGCCTCTCAAAGTCTTTGGTGTATCACACAGGCGTGTGTAAGGAGCATTGACCCTGACCCTAAGCCTGCAAGACAATGACAGGTTTATACACTACAGATCTAGTGATAGAAGACTTTAAAAAGTGCTTTAAAAAAAACATCAGCAATGTTTTTTTTGTTTGTTTGTTTGTTTTAATTGGCTGCTACAATTCTGTTTCTGTGGTTTAATTTTCCAGATGAATCTCAACCTGAATGCAGCGGTTATTTTCATATGAGAAAGGGTAGTAGTTTGCAGTGTGTGAAATTTTCTTTTATCAAGAAAAATTGTCAAAAGCAAAGCTGCAGATTTTTAAGTAGTGCTATGGATGTATGCCTCAGGATAGATTGGCTTCACTCCTTTGTCATGTTTTTTCTCAGCTAATCTCCCCTTATATGTTTGCTAATTCTCCTCCTTATTTTTGATTACTGTTAAATGTTTAATGGAATCAGGCTTACAAAGAAATCCTTTTAAGTATTTATATATAATCTTTGTATACACCGTCCTTATTCCTTACCGACAGACTCCTGTGTGTGTGTCTCATTATTAATAAGTACCTGGTGAGAATAACATACTGTTGCATAACATAGCTTTCAACTCAGAGTATGACGTTATGCATAACTATTGTATAGTATCATAATATGGAAAAAGTGAGAGTAAAAACATAGGATCTACTGAATTTTTGTTGTGTCATCACATTTAGCAGTGGCCATTTTATTTTTAGAATGTATTTTTATTCTCTCATGAAAGTCATTTAAAGTTATTTTCAAACCTCATTTCCTGTTTGTCAGCAGGCCGAAATTTTTAATAGCCTCCTCTCATTACTTAGTGAAGCATCTGTATATTTATTTTAATAACTAAAATCTTGTATTGACGTAAGTGCTGTGGTTATTTATGCAGATGCTATGTTATGAAACATGGTCAGCTATTGATAGGGTCATAAAAAATAATGGCTTCATATTAAGCTATTATGATGCAGCTGGCTACCAGTATCAGAGCTTTTAAATCTTAGAAGGAAACTGACGTTGAGCATGAAGGCTTCTGTTAGTACTATTCATCATTTTGTAGTTGTGGTTTAATTTTACACCTAACTGAACTTTAGGTTATCTGAAATGCATACGAACGCTTGTGGGACATTGTGGGAATCATGGGATAGTCATCCAGGATCTGAGGGATGTGCATAGTTTGTGCATGTGGATAGTTATCAAAATCAATTAATTCTATTTTTAATAAGCTCCTTTAGAAAATGGCCATTGCTCCAGAATGGAATTAAAGCATAGAGAGTGGTGTCCTAAAGGCGATTCTTTTGAAATCGAGAGTAAAATCTATGGTTAGTACACAATATCAAATAATTAAAAGAATAAATAATAAGAAGGGTTTGAAGTGGCCTGGTCTGCTTTATATTTGAGCTCGTCCCAGAAGCTATTTGTCTTTTATTTTCATGTCAATATCAAATGTGAGCATCATATTTTGCTACTGTATCCATATCTCAATCTCTCAATTCTCACCTTCACACTGATAATGTACCACCTTCCCTCATCAGTTTCTAACTGAAACGTAAACCAAGCATCATTTTCCAGACCGCCCAATACTCTAACAAATAAATCACACATACACACACACACACACACACACACAGGCATGCATTCACACAAATATGCACTACACACTTGGAAGTACGCTCTCTCACTTCTCTGTCTCTCTCTCTATCTTTTGCACACATGGAAGCAAATACTCTTACAAACAGGAGCTTAAATACTCATACACAATAATCACTGCTTTTGGATCTTAGTGTTACATCAAGATCAATGTTGTAAATACCAGTATGTGTTTTGTATAAATATTTTATTATTTCTAAGCACTGACCTATTCATATAATATATATATATATCTGTATTTTTTTTTTTTTTTTTTTTTGGGGAGTGGGGTTAATGTCTTCTGTCCACACTCTACCTCCCCTGTGTTCTCTCTACAGCCCTAGTCCAGTGTTTGATTTCCGTTTCTCAGAAATAAACTAATAAATAATCCAAGCTTGGAGCCCAGAAATTTTGGGTTGAAGGCCAGTTTCCCTGGCCACTAGGCCACGTTGTGTTCGAATACAGATTATGTTTTTATAAAGCCACACATTTCCCATTTCCCACAGCTTGCCAGGCATTCATAAGTGCTAAGCCAACCAGTAAAACATCTTGGAGATGCCAAGCAGGTGATTTTTTCTGGGTACAATAATAATGCTCCATTAGTCAGTGGTACTTTTCTGCCCCGCCGCAGCTGGTGCCATATGACATATCCATGAACACATACAATGCAGTTGCCATAGCTATTGTCAATTGATTATTGAGTTATATAATTTGTTGTATAATTCAATGTTTTTGAAATTCTTCTATTTCCAAAACCTCCTCTTCATGTCCTAATATTGGTTAGTAAATTTGATTTCATCCTTAATATTTACCCATGAGAGGTTAGCTGGGGTCAACAGGGTGCTATTATTATGGGCCACCCACAAATGAATTAACATTCACAGCTTATGAGCCTCTTTGAGAAGATGTCATTCATATAAATGTCATTTGAGTTCATTTAATTAGAGGAGCTTAACTTATTACAATAATGAAAAAACAATTTGTAAACACATAGCATTTATTAGGAAGTGACTCATTACAGATGACAGGACTGTCATGTGTATGCAAAGCGTGGCTGTATTCAGTCATTATAGAGGATTTTCGGAGGTAGTCTCCTGTTGCTAGTTCACTGCCGGTCATGTGACCTTGTGGTTGTTGAGTGTGGTCCTTTGCTGCACTCATGCCGATGGAATTATGATGAGAATCATTGGCTGGTCTTTCACAGGTACCTTTCAGAAATTCTCTTTGTTGCAGTTCCTTGCCTGTATATTGGTGTTGTCTTATTTATTTTGGATTTTTTTTTTTTAAATACAAACATATGCAAAGTACCAGTCAAACTCATCAAGTTGCCACAACTGGCCCAGCATAGATATAGGTGTCAGTCTATCCAAAAGTAAGATATAAAACCAAGATTCTATGACCTTGACTTGCCTTTTTAATCCAAACATATCCAATCTGAGGGTTGGATTACATATGGCGTACTGATGTCACACCTGATTGATGGTGAAGCTCCCTATACTTGTGGACTAGACTTATAGCCCTTTCTCGACCCCTCACAACCCTCTTTTTTTTTGGGGGTGACAAATCTCTGACGTCTCATCTTTCTCAAAAGATGAGAAAGGATTATTCATGTGAAGTTAAAATGCATTAAGTATAATTTGACAAGGATACAGCTACCTGTACTGAGGTTAATGTCCTGGTTGAATCATTGGGCCATTTCCCGCATACTCATTGTCTGTTCAGACAGATTATTTTTCTAACGGCTGCCTTTTCAATGCCGCATGCAAATGACAAGGCCTCCACTTAATCCACTGCAGTGCTTTGGTAATGCTCTGTGCTGGGCGGATGTAAAACAAGGATCTTGCAGTGATACCCCTGATTTATCTCTCTTGCTTTGATTTGTTCTTAATGGCTATAAAAAAGATAAAATAAAACAAAATATTGGAATAGCTGTGATGTGTGTGTGTGATGTGGGCACGCACATATGTGAGTGTGTGTATGTGTGTGCATCTTGGTGTACGTTTGTGTTCATGTGTGTGGGTTTCTGTGTGTGTGTATGGTTTGCACTTAAGTCTATGTGCATAGTTTGAACTTATTCTTATCAAATTGTTAATGTCAGTGAACTACTTGGCAGGTCATCTGCCTCTCTGTTCTGTTATATTGCTGTATTGCTGTTGGCATCAGTAAAGAAATGCTGTATCTGGTACCTCCTAGAGTTGGTGCTTTTGTTTTGTTTTTTGTACTCTTTCTTTACAGTTTGTCAAAAAGCTATTTCATGGCACCTCTGGCCTCACAGTGCGTTTGGAAGAGAAATGATTTTTCCTCAGAATCAAGTGCAGATAGCTTCCCTCCACCATAGCTTCAGTGCGAGTCTGAGGAGAGAGAGGTCTGTTCCAAGTGAATACCATCCATTACGGCTGGATTCAGTGTATGTGGGGTATGACAGGGATGTTAAGTCTTATTCATGATAATCACAATGGAGCTGTTACAGTCAGTCAGAGGGATATGCCCATGGCTTTGAAATGGAGATCTGCAGAGCATTTGATGGGGAAGGGAGAGTGCAGCTTTAATACTATTGGAAGCATCAGAGTGGAATGAAAGGAGGGCCAGAACACTGGAAGAAAAGGAAGAACTGTGTAGTAACAGTAGGCAGACCTGAAGGATCTAATTGGACGGTTCTTCCTGTGAGTTCTGACAGTGTCCTACTCCTATTTATGCACAACAGTGATTCTGGGGGGATTTATAGTATGCAAAGTGTGCAGTACAGGGGATATGGGCAAAGCAGCGTAATCAAGTGTGCAAAGGACATGGCCAAGCGCTGTTTGTAAAGAGGGCTATTTAGCAAAGGCTCCAGTTAGATGAGTGTATGTAAGGGTGCACTTAGAGGGCTGTGTGTAAAATGTGCAGTTAGTGGACTGTGTGTAAAATGTGCAGTTAGTGGGCTGTGTGTAAAATGTACAATTAGTGGGCTGTGTGTAAAATGTGCAGTTAGAGTGATGTGTGTAAAATGTACAGTTGGTGGTGTGTGTAAAATGTGCAGTTAGAGTGCTGTGTGTAAAATGTGCAGTTAGTGGTGTGTGTAAAATGTGCAGTTAGTGGACTGTGTTTATAAAGTATAATCAGAGGGCTGTACGTGAAATATTCAGTATGTACTACGTGCAGTTATAGGGAGGAGAGAAAACTGACACTGATTTGCAAAATGCACCGTCAGCATTTTGGTGGCATATAATCACCTTGGTATAATTCTGAGGGCTTTGGTAGACTGAGAACTTAATGATGAACTCCATAGAATATAATTTTCTGAATAGATGATGCAGATAATTCATTGCAACATTCCATCAAGTCAGAATATTTCTGTGGTTTGCAGGTATGGTTTCAATTTCTCTGTCTTTAGCTGTGTCACTGAACCAGCCTACTGCCTTTATTAGGTATTTAAATCCAAATGTGCTGTCCTTTCGTTATTCTGGACTAAAATGTAGTCTTGACAATTCATCTTTTTTTCTACGGCACAAGTATTTACAGTTATACTTAATTGTTTTTGTTTTTTTACCGTCTTTCTTGGCAGGCTAATACAATCCACATTCTCTGTGGTAACTGTTATCAGACTCATTTTGGAGAACACAAGTATGGTCAGAAGAAAAGATTAACACACAGGCTGAAGACACAGAGTTGGAATTTACAGCACCCCGGCAGCCAGTCCAGAAAGGGTTTCTCCCACATCTGTCCAGTAGATAACAAATCACTCAAAAAATTAAAGTCAATAAATAAATAAATGGTCATGGATATGTTATGTGTCATTATTATTAAGAAATAATAGCAATAGTAAAACCAATAGCATCACAGTGTAACTACAGCAGGTAATGGTGTGCTGGTATGTCTCTTTTCAGTCTTTGTTCCAGGTTATTTCCCTGCAGTCACTGAGCTGAGAGTAAAGGTGCTTTTTGTCTCTTTACTGTGTCAGGGAGGAGGATGGAATAGAAATCACAGCAGATAATATTAGGGAGGCAGGAAGAGGTGAAGAGGAGAAGCCAGGGCATGTTTGAGGTAGCCCTGCCTAGTGAACCAAGTACAAACCAACAGACCAGTGTCTGAATTCTATCTGAAATATTAACTTTATTAAATTAGACTTGGTTTCCATGTCATTCTTTTTCAATATCTGTTTCCTTAGGTGTGTGTGTGTGTGCGTGCGTGCGTGCGTGCGTGTGTGCGTGTGTGTGTGTGGGTGCGTGTGCTTTCCATGCAGAAGAATGAGGAGCAGTGAATGTATTTGATTCATGTTTGAGACCCTCCTGCTGATCCCGTCCATCTGTAACCTCCTGCTCACTTGCCTGTGAGTGCAGACCCAATCCGTTTGCGGCTCTCAGCTCCTTCACTCACCACAGGAAACAGAAATGCTGTCTCCTGGGTGGCTGAGTGTCATCCAGGTTCACTTCCCCTATTTAAGAAGCCAGAGAAAGATATCATTACCCTGAGCTGTTTACTCTGGAAGTAGAAAGAAACAAATCTGTGCTTCAGGGCCGTCACAGGCGAGTCTCTTATAAGGATTTCTGTAGTGAAGCAGGAAATGCATTCTCTGCACACCTGTTGAAAAGACCCTTGCGTGTCATTGTACCCCCGCAATCACAAACCAGCCCAAACAACTGAGAATTCAACCAATGACCTTCTCAAGTCAGAGTTGGTACTGTCACCACCAGCATGTCAAATGGATCCAATTTAATACGTATTGTGATGTACAGTACTGCTCACATGTTTATACAGTGTAGGGAACTGATACATATATTTTTTCATATTTCAGCACTTCCTTTTGACTGAAATGCAGTATTTTCTGTACCCTTTACACCATCGACTTTCACATGATTCCCATTTTCCTCTACCACATCTTCACCAATCTATCCTATATTTCCCTACACTCCCTACACCCCCCCCTCCCCCCAATAGATAATAGATGACCTATTTCCACCATTGCTCTCTCATTAGCAGTAACTGGGAATGCCGGTGATTTACAAATCTAGGCCCTTTCTTCATGCACTATTTGTAAGTCTCTCTGGATGACAACATCAGCTAAATGCCTAAAACGTAAATGTAAAAATTTTATGCACATGTTGAGGCATGAGGTGTGGTGGTCACCATTGGTTCATGTGTTCACCGTACAAAATGCGTGTTTATTTAGTTGTCTTGACCCCATGCCATGGCAGAGAAGTGTGAGTGGCTTTTACTGTTCATCGATTTTTTTTTTGGTGTTGTGTTTTTGCTTGTTCATTGAACAGAAATGTGGCCTCAGTTGGATTTACGACGCAGCTTTCCTCATGCGGAGAACACGGACACATCGATTTACGGTTCCCTTTTCCAGACAGTCTCTGATTTTTTTGTTCGTTCTTCAGTTGAAGTACGGTTTTTTGGGGGTTTTTTTTTTTTCATTTTTTATCCATCACTGTTTTCATGTAATATATGGTCAGAACACTTTTGTTCAACAAATCAAATTATGTATAGACAGGGAGTTAGGTTCACTAATTCTAAAGCTGTTTCAGATTTTTTTTTTTTTCTTATAGTGCTGCAGGTCAGGATTAGAGTTCAATGAAATTACCCAGGATCAGTTTTGGGGGACAGAAAGTACTCGGACTTGGAGAGAAGGACTTGCTCCTTCGAGAAAACAAAGAAGGATGTAGTGTCCTTGCCAAGTGTCTGTGGTTTATGCTTTATAGGGTCAAAAGGCCCCAGGGTATGATTTTTTTGCTTTGTGCTCTATTGTAAGTCCCTGCTGTGTGTTCACCTGATTTCTATTAGAGTGCTCTCTGGGCTGACAAACACAGATTTGAACCACAGAGGAGATTTCACACAGGTCAAAGAATAGGTGGTCCATACACCTCAACATATTGCACCTTCAACATCCAGATCTATAACCCCATATTTTTTATTGCACGAAAAGTGACTTCTATCATTTGTGTTGTGTTGTATACATTCATTGGTTCATTGGTGCACTGTCTATTACAGACAAGCTATTCATTGTAATACTGCAACATTATAAGTGAATGTACATGTGATTCATGTAATTCCCTGTTTCTCTTATGAATGGATTTGTCAGGGAGTGCACAAGGCAGTTTTTTTGTCTTTGGCTTAAAAGTTAATTTAACTGTCTGACAGCTTCAGGGAGCAGCTGTGTAATTACTCTACGGCAGAACTTCATCCAAAAAAATCCAGGTGTCTTATTCAGGATTAAAATATTGTATTTCAATTGACTTTGTTCCTTAGAACTAACCTAAGGAACCTAGTCATACTGAAATGTTTGGCAGACGCAGATAAGGTCATACTTTTATAACAAAGCCAGAATATCTGGCCTGTCTGCCTGTCCCATCCTCTGAACCCCTTTAATAAATTTTATCTTGTCTCCTCCCCAATTTAAACAGAGCATTCTGTCCCTTAGGCAAATACAATATCTCGCTGTAGTATACACATTCATATATTCCATGTTATGGCGAAAATAAATGAGTAATTCTGAATCCTTGAACCCGGTGTGTGGCAGTAAAGTTTAATAGGACTTCTGGGATAGCCCGGGCCTAGCTGGCTCACATGCGGCTCGGCCGTCACCACCAGGGAAAAATATACCCTCAGCATTCGCACACGTCTCACAGATCACAATCCAGGGACAGAGAGGGAAAAAGTGTTCATGCCACAGAGTGAAATATGCTCCCAGATCTAATGTTTTTTTCAGTGATTTATGGTTATAGTCAAAAACCATGATTATACCGGAGGAATAGATCAGGGGAAAGCATGAGTGACTCTGGGACATGAGGGGGAGAGCGAGAGAGAGAGAGGGAGAACAGAATGAGAGGTACAGGGCAGGAGAGATGGTGAACATACTGTACCGTGCCCTTTCCTTCAGCGTCACCACATTTCTATAACAGGCTGATCAAAGTGACATGATGTTTTTTTAAATTTTTTTTTTAATATGGAGTCAATATGCACATAAAAAAATGGAACCTATTGTGGGAGGAAGGATTTTCTTTATCATATGCAATATTACTTGTTTTTTTCATCTACTGTGAAGCTCTTGATACTGTGTACACTCAAGAAGGGTCTTAGTATCTCATTTGATTGTAATAGGGGTCAGGTCTTTGGGGAAAAAAGAGAATAGCAAGGTAATTACAGCACTGGAAGCAGCATTGTAACACAGCATGAATATGAATTCTTGAATTGTGAATTATGTGATTTATGACCGCATATATTGACCCTGATATGAATGCCCTATATCCATCCCTGCAATATAAATGACAGCTGGATGCTGAATTGTTCATTAGCGATGAAGCCCTCAGTTCTGCGTATAGTAAATAGTGATTCACTTGCATTTTAGCCCATTTTTTATGTTTTGTGTGTGATGTATCAGTATGATGTGAGAATGTGATACCTCTGGCTTCAGGCAAACTGTGTTGTGCTACTTTTCAAGCAGGCTTCTCTGTAAGCATCCTCCTTTCTCTTTAGATGTGATGCTATTGTCCATATTATATTTTGTTGTGGGCAGTACATTGATTGGCACGCTCCTTTTTTGTTTGTTCTGCAGATTGGTGAAGGCCAGCTCTCATATTAGCATACAGGAGCAGGAAAAGCTGCTGCAACTAGCAAATGCACATCAATTTATCATCTCAGAACAGTCAAACAAATTATTCAGTTTCATCACTCATGTTTATGTAAAAATGATTGGATGATACCAACAGAATGGCAGCTGGTGATAACAATGGCAATTGCGGGCCATTACAAAAAGTTTAGGTTCAAATTTGTCTATGTCATCACAGATGGTTCATTTGTAGCTGTGTGCTGCGGGTAGGAAAGAAAGCATCTCACTTATAAGCAAGAAATTGGCTGGGAAAGGATGTTCAGTGAATCCCATGTCCTAGTCAGTCTTTCCTCATGATCCTGAAATGCATGAGGCATCAGTCAGAAAAACCATTGATATCCATCTGTTTCCATTTCTTTTCTTTGATTGACAAGTGTGCCACCTAGTTCCTTTTCTCAGGTGGTAGCCCACTGTTCTTCACATCAAGCGTCTGTGATTAAAACTTACCGCAAATCCTGTGTTTAAAATAAATATATTCAGCCAGTTTTCATGAAAGAACAGCTTGTGAACAAATGTTGTACATTTTCATGGTCATTCAAACTGCACAGGATCTGTGCATATTTATTGATTATTACATTGACAACATGCTTTGATTGTGGGAATTGAGAATGAAAAGTATATCTATTTACACAATCAAATAATTAGTCAATCTATAGAAATGCTGGAAAATTACTTGCCATGAACAAAAACAACAGAACAACAAGATACAATTAGAAGAAATGTAATTAGTTTCTGACTGGTACAGATTATTCAGCTAATTAATTATGAGGGTTAATCAAGCACAACTAACAAAAAGGTCAAGGGAAAAGATACGATTAAAGCACGGTTTCAGATATCTTTGCTGCATTTCATCCTCCTGGGTCGTCATTGTTTCAAGTCCCACTGCTTCCATCGATGGCTTGTACATAAGAAGAGGTCGTCAAATGTGTCCCTATCCATGTAATCCTGCACACAACTGTGCCAATTAGGTAGTCAGCAATTATTTGTGCTCTGTGATTCCTTGGCACATGCAAATGAGATAATGCAGAACTAGCCAAGATAGGAGAGCAGGGTTAGAGTCAGAGTACTCAGACTACGTGACACTGCACAGTTTTTGAGCAAATTCACAAAGCACAGTCTGTTATTTGTCATGCTAATGTCCTGCTAAGTTGCAAGAGGAGGCTTCACACATTGCATAAACCAAAAAAGCAAAAACAAGCACGCAGTTAAGTCCAGCACAGCCGTCCTGTCATGAATTCAAGCTTCCCGTTTCCACTTGGACTATGAAACAACAGGTTTTGTTTACCTTTCTGACTGTTGCCCCGCTTCTATTGTTCCTGGTCCTGTGGCCCAAAATTTGAATAGCACATGGCCCTGTGAGAACACTTTAATTGTGCTTTGCATCATAATAGTGCACTAGAGAGTAAGTTAACATCAGACAGAAGAAAAAAAAAAATGATGGGCTTGATTGATTGTTGTCCTCCTTGGTATAATTTAAATATCTGAAAATATCACTGGGCCAGGCCAATGATCAGTCATGGGACTCGTGCAGCCATTATTATAAAATTTATAGGCCTTACCAGAGATCTGTCAAAGGAGCTCCTGGGCTCTCTCAACCATTACTGAAATCCACAAGAGGGTAGGGACACACAGTTACGGGCAGGGGATATATCGTTTATATCTAAAATGCCAGTTTAATTTTATGCACGATATGGTTTTAGGAATACTGTGATATATTCTGGTCAGGAAACTCAAATGGTGGTTGCATTAGTATTCTCGTGTATGACACACATTTTTCACCCCCCCACTACGCTGATCTGTCATTGTCTTTCAATTGGAGAAACTTTGCATAGTTGTGTTGCTTTTGCACCTTTTGCAATCGCTTATTTGAAACATCATCTAGTGCCCACCTGGGAGAACTGTCATCGCAACTCAAAGCATGGCACCGCCTCTCTATTTGCTCTCAATCAAAACTCCGCCCCCACAAGTGGGGGCCAGATTCTCCCACAACCTGTGCCTTTGTACGTGGTGGTGGCACAATGCTGAACGTAGTGTGATGGGAAACTGGCTATTTTAACATCTATTTGTCACATGATGAGTCTCACAATTAATGAATAATTTATTTATATGGCAACTTTGCAATGTATTATAGCAATGCATTAGCCACAGAGATTGCTAGTGATGTGATTTGTCTTCTGTGGGCTAGCTGTTTTGTTCGATATTCATGTAGACTAATGTTAGCATTCTTCATAGTTTCTGCAGCGTAGAGAATCTTTTTCCGACTGGTTGGGCTTAGCTGGCTCTCTGGTGGAGCCGTGCGCTTACCAACAAACTGAGCCATTTCTTCACAGTAGCTCTAACTGGCACCCGACAGTGCATTTTATTTGTGAGAAAAAATGGGCATGATACTGGCTGTTGGTGGCAGTAACCCTAGTATCTGATGTCTCAGATGGATATAAGCACAACACGGCTTTCGAACCATAAATAGATAATTGAAATTCTAAATAAATTTTTTTTTCTTTTTTTTTGAGGAAAAGCAATGGTTTTACTCTTCATCTTTCTGCAAACTATGTGGGTGTCTTATTTTTTTAAAAGTTATTTGTCAGAGTTAAAGAGTTAGAAATTGCACCTTTAAATATAATGTCATGAATGCTATATGAAATGAATCACACCATTTCTGTTGTTACAAGCACAATCTGAAGAAAAGAAAATAATATTTTGTAGGTTTAAGTCCTTTTCAATATAAGTGTCCTTTTTAAACTGGCAAACCCACCACAGGTGTGCCTGGCCAAAAAGCTAAATTTTTGCCTCACCCTGCAATAACACCTGGTTCCTATCAAAGCTCAACTTCGGACAGCCATAAGCAATACACTCATGAACATGTTCAGAAACTTCCATATTAGCACAGGGTTATTATCATCCACTAATGCTAATTGTGCTACATTTGTAAGATCAGTACATAAGTGCCCTTCAGGGACAGGGGTGGGCACAGAGCATCAGGGGTGAGAAAAATTCAAAATATCACCCCTGACAACCAATTCTGTTGTCAGAAATGTACTGTCATTAGTCCTGATTTCATGAAGCCAGAATGTTTTTTGGGAGTATGAGAGTATTCACTTCACTTGTACACATTTATTCATTAGCTTGAGGCTGGACTTGATTTTCAAAAATGATTCCAATCAAAACTGACGTGGACTCGTGCAGCTTTTTTTACTCTGTGGCATTATCTCTCACATTCAGCATATTGCAGTGTGGCAGTATGGGAACATAGTTAGTGAAGTGCACTTAGTTGGCTGCTAGTAGTTATTTGCGTGTTGATTTGCAATGCCCGGGAGAAATCACGCGTTCGTTTTTTTGTTCTCTTCTGTTTAGCCTTGAAAAGTAAAAGGATCTAGCAGAGGCTCATAATTTGTGTGGCTGCTCTTGTAAAGGCACAGGCTTGGATTTGCACCAGTTTGTCTGGCAGAGATGGAGGGCAAGCTTGCTGAAGGTTTCATTGCTTTGAATTTAGAGGAAGTGGGGGACAGAGATAATCACAGCCTGGCTCATCTCTTTAGCCATTTAGTGCAGCAGAGCCAAATTCCACTTTGAGATTGATTCAGACAATTCAGGGATAAACTGCAGGAGTAAAGGCAGTGAACGCTTTTCTGTTTGGTTAACCATCCCTGCTGTTGGAATGTATCAGGTTTCCCAAACCAATAATTTCTACCAAGTATCTCACAACTTAAAGAGCAGAAATGTTGCCAGAATGGTTTATTTTAAAGTAATTTATGATTTTTTTAAAATGCATTTTTCATTTGCGTGAACATTTGTGGCATTGTTCTATGAACTTACAGAAATGGATAACAAATTCTTTAGTCCCTAGCATCAGAATTTGAAGGGGGGGTCAGCTGTGGGCTAACTAATTGTAAGCCTTGGTATGAACTATAAGGCAATGCAACAAATCAAATATAATATTTTTACTGGATTACACTTTTATTAAGTGGGCTGTCCTGTCAAAATGTAGAAGTATGGCATCTTCTCTTTGTTACTTAAGGTTAATATGGCTAATTGCTAAAATGGTTAATGGCTATCACTGCAATTTGGTAGTAATAGCTTCAATTATCACATAGAGATTTTGCAAAGCACATGTAATATTAGGGCTGGTCTAAAATGAAATTAAACAGTTGACTATAATGGAACGCAACTTCGTATTTATACGCAGTCAAATTCACCCAGTTGTGCTGAGGTCAAAAGCTGAATGGATGACTGTTGCGTAAGACACTGCAGCCATATTTTATTTAAATTGGGACATGCTCAGGGGTTGAAGCACTGCTCCTGAGGCAAACACCCATGTTTGTAAAAATGTAAATATCATTAATTTATTGGCCTGTCTTAATGCAAGTCTAATTCAACAATGCCTCTAACAAAACTGGGTTTGGGTGACATTCGATGTGCAGCAGATACAGTTGTTTTCTTTCTTCTTTGCAAAGCTACCTTTTTGTCATATGTGAACAGTGTAGATTAACAAACAGGCAAAAATCCTTCTTAGGACTGCTTCTGTTCTCCTGTCTGAAAACTTAAATACATTAAGATAAAACAAATATACATTTATAATGAGAATGTGTGCACAAAGAGGCGTTTCAGAGAGCTATCTAATTAAAATATTTAAATAAACATGCAGATATTGTACCCTGGGGTTGCACTGTGAGCTGATATAATGAATAATAATGATACCCTGGTAGAATCCTATTAATTAACACTGTAAAAACAATATCAGGGCACACTGCACAAACAATCAGTTAGAAAAGGCTATCGTCTATTTAACATTGTGCATCTTCCCTCAAAAAATAATTGTTTTGATGAACATAATTTAATTGCATTACAAATTTCCATCCAATTTATATAGGTAACTGTGACTAAAATGAGTGGATTTATTAAATATAATAAAATCACATAAATCAAACATATTTGAAGTATGTAGGTGTAGCACAGAATGGATGATTTAGTCTAGTGTCATTTAAACTGGGTATTTCAACCTTTAATTTTCATTTTAGTTATATCCATTGCCAAATATGTATATTTTGACTAGTCTGAGTAGAATATACACAACCTGAAAACATTCATCCATCCTCTCTCTCTCTCTCCCTCTCTCTCTCTCTCTCTCCCTCTCTCTCTCTTTCTCCAGTACTCTTTGGGCAGTTTGTGTTCTTCCAGACCTCTCTGAATGATGTGGTTGAGATCTACGATGGACCAACACAAGAGACGTCTCTTCTCTCCTCCCTCTCTGGCTCCCATTCAGGTAAAACTGGTACATCACTGAACGAGTACAACATCCAATTCTTAATGAGACAAGTGAGTGGGAAAGCTGTGAGCATAAAGATGATGGACTGCTAGAGTGTAGAGACAGAATGATGCACATGGAATGATGTGTAGGTGGTGGAAGAGGGAGAGTTCTGAATGGCGTGGTGGAGAGAGAGGGTGGACAGATAGATAAAGTAAGTCTACGTGTATATTTTAGATTCACAGAAACAGTGGTGGAAAATGTGGTATCCCTAACACCCAGAAACATATTTTTGGGTTCAGGGGTCTGTCAGCAGTTTTCCTGGGCCTTGGAAGAACATGGCTTGAAAAAATAATTAGAACCTGGTTGTTTATTAGTCATTTCTGTAGGGTGAACTTCAATGGGTTCTCTCTCTGCTGATATTTCTGCAGTTCTCTCTCCTTTACCAGCCTACAACACTTACATTAGCAAGGAGGCAACTGAAAGCACTTTAAGGAAATACTTCTCCATACTCAGTTTTTAAAAAGTAGAATTCACACTGGGATAATAGCTAACGCGTGGGATTACATGCCAGTGATGAGGAATGAGAGATACATTGTTGCCAACTTGGTAATGAACTTTGTTCAATCCACACATTGTTCCTGAACAAACACAAGGCTGGTGGAATTACAGTTCTTGTAGCAAAGACCTTAGCGGGCTGCCTTTCCACAATGTTAATTTAAGCTGATGATAATTAGTACAAAGAAATTTGCACACCAGGTGACTCTCATTTACTCTGGGAGACACCCCAGTTGTATATTGTGCAGAGCTCGCCACCCATCAAGCTCATCAGCCCACTTTTGGGGCTTATTCATTTAAAATGACTGTGTTTAAAAAGGCATTCCAAAAATAGAAAATAGCGGAAGCTTGTGAAGCTGAAAATAAGACCTATGTTTTGTATTGTCATTTTCTTTTAACACAATTTTCATCATTAAAATGGTGCAAATTCGCACATTTGTCTATATCGTCATCTTTTTCTTGTTTGTTTTTATCTAGCCAGCTAATGGGGGGAGGGATTTCACTCACTGTGATGGCCAAAGGCAACAGCTACCTGCTTAAATCAGGCACACGCCACAGTATATACAAATGTGCATTCCTTAATTAAAGGTGCATTATGTAAGTTTGTTGTAAGAACACTGTTGTTCCAATTTGGTTATATTTACATCCTGACAGATTTCAATAAATTAAAAGATCTAAGAAAAAAGTCTGGTCTCTCTGACTGCCCCAGGGGCTTAAATCAGCCACTCCATCTGAATCTTAACAGGGTTAAGCAAACAGGGTGGGTGGGGCTTGGGCTACATTAGCCGCTTTTCCACTGTAGGGCCGAACCGTTACAGGGGCCACTCCGTGCCATTCCGCGCTGCTCAGTACTCGTGGGAACGGTTACGGTTTCTGTTTCCACTGTCGGGCTGCTAAGATAAGAGCAGAGAAGAGGTTACCATCATCTAGACCTCCAAACGACATGAATCGCCAGTATTACCTTGTCGTCTTATGTTTAAAACTCAAAATTAAAATATGGCTTTGAAGCTTTTACATAATGCACATTTAAGATTTAACAAATCAGAATATGGATTACCACCAAATAACTGTAATTTTATTTCATAATGGAGAATGCTCAAACACATAACATTTAAATGGCCAATTCTGTTGTTAGCAGTTGAAATAGCCTTTACTCGAACTTGAAAGTTCTCTTATCTCTATTTTTAGCCCTCCTATGCATTATTTCTTAAATTATTTTCTACGTATCACATGCGCCAAATACTAGAAAAAATGGTATATATTGTTTTTCATATTGTATAATAAACAATGTATGCCTAAATTGCTCTCAGAAAGTAACTATACTGATATTTTCCAAATAAATTAATGACTTCTTTTTAAACATTTTCTTTGAATGGTATAATTTATTCATTGTATTAAACCAGTGGGGGTTGTAAAGGCAAACAGTCTTTGCAAAGGGTAAGTTCACTTGCTTTTTAAAAAAAGGTCCCTTCTTCAGCCCAAACATCACGATTCCCAGGCCATACTTGTTCCTGTTTCTTGGTCTTTCAGTCTTTATGAACATTAAGGTAGATCCTTATGGGCATAATGTTTGTTTGAAGTCCAAAAAGTATAAAGTTTAGTTGAATTGCATTTGCCTTTGAAGTGGCTAAGAGTGTTTGATTGAATCTAGGGATTAGTGGGCATAGGCACTTCTTTCAGAATTATTTTCACACATTGCATGATGGGAAACCATTCAGATGGTGATGAGTAACTGTCTGCTCATTGGCAACACGCGGCATGAAGAGGTAACACTCTAATGAAGGCACAGTGTTCCACGGTGTTTAGAGATTTTCTTTTTTTTTCCCATCCCAGGAGAATCCTTGCCTTTGAGTTCAGGTAATCAAATCACGATCAAGTTCACAGCTGTGGGACCTCAAACTGCGAAAGGCTTCCACTTTGTGTACCAAGGTGAGCCTTCATTGTGCATTGAGTGTGTCTTTGGAACGTGTTATACAGTTATCAGAAAGAAGTCTCTTTTTACCACATTTACTTCTGCTTCTGCTTTAGGTGCTTTTCCTACCTGTGATAATTAGTCTGAGATGATAACCTGTCCCTCACATCCTGCTTGTCTCTGTCCCCAGCGGTCCCTCGGACCAGCGCGTCCCAGTGCAACTCCGTCCCTGAGCCGCGGTTCGGGAAGCGCATTGGGAACGATTTCGGGGTGGGGTCGTCCGTGCTCTTCGAGTGCGCCCCGGGGTACACTCTGCACGGCCCCACGGCCATCAGGTGCGAGGCCATCCCTGACGCCCTGGCCCAGTGGAACGACTCCCTGCCCACCTGTGCCGGTGAGTAGCGGGACTAGCGCCAGAAGGCGTGCTGGGAAATCTGGCAGGAGTGATAAGCGCTCGGAGAGAACGTTAGTTTGAGTAACAGCAGTCTGTCGCGAACATGCCCCCGAAGCGAAACGGAGCAAGCGGGTACCGGAGAATGCATGTGGAGCGGAATGTGTTATGGATTGCATTTTTAAACATATGAATCATGATTCCATCCTTTGAAGCGCATTGGTAGAATTTTTCCCCCTTGACAGTGCAGTCATCGGGTTTAACGTGTGCAGCATGGAGTTATCGTTCTCATGAGCTGGTCGACATATGCTCAAGAAATCTTTCACCACCAACTCATGAGAAATGGTGTTTCTATTTTGAGACTGTAATCTACAGGTTATGTCATCTAAGACAAATCTCTTTCTGAGTTTACACAGAAAATACAATTCTACCCCCTCATTCACTAACATTTGCTATTTCATATGCTGCAGCTTATTTCAGAAAAAAAAGTAAGAACCCAAGGCAAATAAATTTTCTTGTGACATTCCATACAAAATTAAAACTGGTTTCGGCATTGATCTGGAAATACTCAATATTTTTGCTTTAGTGCAGGCTATTATAAATGTAAAAAAAAGAAACTTTTTTTACTTTTTTATGTAAGGATATGACAAAATGGATTTTCACTTTTATTTAAAAATGGTAATGTACTCTCTGAATATTAAAACTTTTATTGGTGTTTTACTGTAGGTTTCTCAGTCCTTGCACATTTGGTGCACATTTGTATACACTGAATTAGTGAATCAAGGGGTATTTAAATCTATGAATTGAAACATATACCTTGATTTTTTTTTTACTGGAAAAATGCTTTTCAAATCTGCCTCAATTTTTACCTTGTAGTTTGTTCTTTATATCCAAAGACTAAGGATTCATATCCATCCGTTCCATGTTCCTCTCTCTTTCATGCCTGACCAGTGTTCTTTGTTTTTAGTTTAGCAACCCCCAAAATTCACAGAGTTGCAGACCAATTATCTTCTGAATGTTTTTGTTTGCATGGTGCAAGGCAAAGTGGGCGATGTCGCCGTGGGAGACTGGAGCCCGTTTGATCCACAGTTAGTGCTTTCCTCCTCTCAGGGTAGGTGTAGCGAGCGATCGGATGACATGACGTTTGCTGCATTCTACCCCGTCAGTGTCTCAGTGAACCAAACAAAAAAAAAAAAAACTTACTTTAAAAGGGCTTTCCAGTCAAACTCGTTAATTTGATATGTAGTATATTATATATAAGCATTACCTTGATGTTTGATATTGGTGCTTCCATAACACAGTTAGCCAAGAGCCCCCTCTTCCCAACAGCCTGAGATGTAGCTGGATGTAACTGGTTTGAGCAAGATCTTACTTTTCTCTGCACGTGCACAAGATCAAATGGGATGTAGACATGCCTTGTTATAGTGTATTAATATCCGTCATTGCACTGGAAACATATTGGTCGCAAAATAACCTTTCTTTTTAAACTTTTTGGCATCCTCCTGTAGACTTATGGTAAAGGCTCACAGCTGCCTGAATCACATCATCAGCTGATGGAAGAGGGGTCGGCTCAGGGCTCACTGTACTTCTGAAGCATTGTGCTCTGTCATAAAGGCAATGTTTTATACATATCCTACAACATATCAAATTTGATCTCTTTACTGGATTACCCCTTTATTAAGTGGGCTATCCAGTCACAGTATAGAAATACTGCACCATTTCTTTGTTCCTTGATCTTTTAAAGGAGACCTTTTAAATTGATTGGAATACACCCTGTTGGCTATTGTTGGTTAGTTATGCTTGATGAAGCAGTCATAGTTCATCAGCATCTTCTGTCTATTCAAAACTGCCATTTTCCTCAAAGCTGGCTTGTGTAGTTTAGGGGTTAACGGCTGAGGGCATTTGTCCCTATTGCTCCGGAGTTTGCAGGACTGCAGATATCAGCTGTGAAATATAGATGAGCGTGAAATTGCAGTGAACTGAATCACTTTAATAATTTAAGTGGTGAACTGGAACATTTAACATTTGACGGCGCTCTCTCTCTCTCTCTGGTGAATATGCATAGCTTTCCCCCTCTCTTATATTATCTGTCCCCTCCCTTTGTCCCTGCTTCCTCGGAGCTGTTTAAACAGTGATTAGCATTGACCTCTAGATCACCACCTTGCTCATGACAGATGGAATCAGGTGTATGCTGAGAAGAGAGTCTTGGATGTGTTAGCTATCCAAAGGAGATTGCGTTGTTGACAGTTCTACACTACTGTGTTCAGACTGGGTAGGACAGGAGCAGGCAATCCTTTAACAAACAGGAGAAAATTGCTTATCTAAGCTGTCCAATGGGGGAAAAGACTGTGTGCCATGGTTTCTCTCCAGGAAGTATCATTGAAATTCAGAAAAGACCTTCTCTTTGTCCTTTTTGAATACATTTCCCCTTTATGCTTTCCTTCTCCAAGGTAGAAGGATGAATTGTAAGATGTGCTGTATTCCATGGTGGTCTTTCGTTCTGTATTTTTTCTTTTCGCCCACTCTCTCTGTCACCAAGATTTATATGAAAGAGGGTGCATTTTTACCCTCCGCGGTCATGCATTTGTTCTCTGCGTTCTTTGGCTGTTCTGATGGCGTCTGAGGAGGATGTGAGGATGTGGCTGGTTCAGCGAGAGGGTGTTTCTTGGTGGATAATGGGGCACCTGTGAATGACTTGGGCCAGTATTCTGAGAGTTATCCTTAATGGAGACAGCACTGGACTCAATTCAAACTGAAACGTGCTTCTTTAACGCTAAACATAGGAAACATAGGAGCCTGAATTTTTGTTTTAATGAGTCATTTCATTCACTCTATTATTCAGCACACTCGCAGTCAAAATGTTCCTATCTGATGTAGGCGAACATATAAATGCAAAGTTTATTTCCCACCTTTAACCAAACCACTGAGCACAAAAATCACACTGGGTGATTCAGAAAAGTTTTCGGTAGCTCCTCAGTCACAAAATGTGTGCACTGTTCATAAATGTGGCAACTGATCACTGAAATGATGTCAGCTTTTTGCTGCCTTATTCTCGATGGTGCGTTGCATGCAGGTAACAAAAAAACAATATTGTATGCATTTTAAATTGTTGTCTCCACACCAGAGTGGGCAGGCGTGCAACTGGTTTAGGTTTTGAAGGGCCTAATATACAGGCATATGATGTACCGGCTGCACATAACTCATGAAGAAGTCTCAGAGAAAACTGATTTTGTAACAGTTTTTAAAGCACACTATTTTAAAAATACATGTTCCACAGCAACGTAATTTCAAATCACAATTTGAAATATCCTAATGGCTTGACCAGGCATCAGGAAATAAAATATATTTTATAAAATAATTTCGCTGGGCAGAGATGTATAAGTAATGTAACTGAAGCACAGGAAGTGCAATGTGCCATAAATGAGAATTCAATACAGTGACTCAAAAGTAAACAGTAAAGGGCACTCACCACAAGCTCCCTGACCTCTGTTGTCACAGGACTGAGACTCTGTGTTCATAACTGTGAGGTTATATCTTAGAGCTCACAGTGGTGTGACACAATCGTCCTCATCCTACCAAGAGCAAGAAGAGTAGGCCAGGAGTCCTTCACTTAGCCAGTGACAAATGAATGCAATACAGGTGGCCAGATTAACAGTGAAAAATCCCTGGGAGGAAACACTCTTCTACAGAGGATATCAGCTCCAATTACCACAAACTTTTATGAATCACCCCCTATGTGTTTATCCAGTGAGAGTTTTACACACTACAAGCAATTTAATTTCCTTTATTTGATTTTTGCAATAGTACAGTTGGGTTTCGTCCAGTGGGGTTCATTTGTTGTGTGGTGGCCAGAGAGGTACAATAGGGGAGGCACTTCCCTTTATTGGATCAATATCTGTTTTTGATTGTTTTGCATGATAAACACGCATGCCACTTTCAGTAAAGATCATCCATTACCAGTAAAAAGAAAGCAAGAGCGGACCCATAGCAGAGCCTTGGGGTAGAGAAACAGTACTGAGCAGAGAGTGAACATAAGGGTGATCAGCAAGGTAAGAGGTGACCCAGGCATGTGCCCTACCAGTATTTCCCAGACAAGCCAGACTTCTTAGCACTCCTCATGTAATACCAGTTCTGCTCTCATTCTAAAGTTTAATTTGATCAAATGTCAATGACACCAATATCCATGTGCTTTTGTTTTCAATGAGTTGATTCTATTTTAGCAGCCTTATGTTCAATGTTTCATCCAATTGCTGTGCGTCCTTTTTATTCGTTTCTTAATGGTTGCCATGGATGCATGTTGAATTGATGGTTCCACTGAGCAGGCTGCAGCATTCCACATACTCTTTTGCCCTTGCACGAATAATTACATGCTGTAAGACACATTTGGCAAATACTGATTCTGAGGCATGGATTTGTCCTCCAGTGAAAATTTCATTTATTTTTCCTCATTATTAAGCATGGCTTTTATTTAATTTTACCCTTAATGAAAAGCACATATTTTACGTTGAAAAGATGCTGTCCCCGTCCTTTAAGTCACTCTGTATTGGCTTTTTTGAAATGTCGTGTTTCATTACCCTCATTTCTTAATCGGCATTTACTTTCCTGAATCACCGCTGCTGCTCCCGCTGGTCTGCTGGTGTGAGTGTGCGTGTGTGCCTGACCCTGTGGGCCCGCGCTCTGATTGGCCCTCTCCCCCCTCCCGATCTCTATCTGCCTTGCAGTGCCCTGCGGTGGCGTCCTGACTGCCCGCAGAGGGACCATCCTGTCTCCGGGATACCCCGAGCCGTACGACAACAACCTCAACTGCGTCTGGAGGGTCTCGGTGCCAGAAGGAGCTGGGATCCAAGTGAGGGGAAAAAAAAAAATACATTCACAGTGAAATGAGCGAAAGTCAAAAGTAATGGCAGTGCTTGTTAACTAAACCTTTGGTGATGTTGAACTCAAGTGAAATCTTGGTGCCTTGATTGGCAGTTGATAAGGCGAACGTTTTATGTATCATACGCTAAATCTATTCTTAAATGTTTGAACGTTTTTGTACGATTGTTTAACCTTCAGATCCAGGTCGTAAGTTTTGGCACGGAGCACAACTGGGACTCCCTGGATTTCTATGACGGGGCAGATCATAATGCCCCGAGACTCGGAAGCTATTCAGGTGAACATTCATCTCTGCATCACAGATGTACTGCGTTAGCCTGCTGTCGTTAAAATGGTAATGTTAATTATAAATCTTCTTGTCATTGTGCCATAAACTTTAATGAAGAGGACTGACAATGTGACAAATGATTCATTTAGGGACAGGGAAGTTTTGCTTTTATAGCAGAGCAGTTGTCACTTCCCTAGAAGTTACAGTACGCCTGTATGTCTGTATATAATTATTACACGATTCAGTTGTGTTTCAGGGACATCATATTCTACAGATATTTTGTCAATGGTCATGTAAGCCAATTCTCAGCTTGCCCTTTCTTATATAGAGAGTGTCTGTCGTAAGTGAAAAATTGATGAAATTGCGAGGCTGTTGACTGCTGTATTTCTGGACACCAGTATAGCTGAATCACTCAGATATTTTGTACATACCATACAAACAACAGCAGCCTTCTGGTCAAACATTTCAGGGACAACAATCCCTCAGCTTCTGAACAGCACTTCAAACAACTTGTACCTGACCTTCCAATCGGACATCAGTGTATCAGCAGCGGGATTCCACCTGGAGTACACAGGTACCCTGGGCGCGTTGCGGGTGGACAGGGTCCGTCTGAGGCACACAACTACTGTATGGTTGGTGTGTAGTGGGCGTGGTCCACCTGAAGTACAGATATTGTGCAGGGGGTGTGTAGAGGGGAGAGTCCCCCCTGGAGCACACAGGTGCTGTATGATGAGTGTTTTTTTGGGAGAGTTACCTCTGGATTGTACAGGAATTGTGCAGTTAGCAGGTTATGCCAGGAATAAACCCATGCGATGGGTGTTCTGGGTGCACAGGTGCGAGATTTGGACAATCTGGATTTGAACCTGTGCTCATTCTGAGCTGCTGATCACCTCGTTTAAATATTTTAACTTTGTATTCTGACAACATTTTCAAGCTGCAATGTGATACTATATAGACAGGGAAAATGAGTGCAAAAGATTTTTATTTCTTTATTTATTTTCGCTCCGTTTTGTTATCATCAGATATGTGCGCTCCAATTACTCGAACACTGAAAAATTATCCAAGCTTGAAAATGTTTTCAACTGATCTCATTCTAAATTGTCTTATTATTCCTCTATCAGCAAAGTCTCCATATTTGTACAGACCCCCAATTCTCTCTGTCCCAAGCAATAGGTTTGGATTCCTGCCCAGAACCCCAGAGTCCCAACAATGGAGTGAGAGTGGGCGAGCGCTTTCTGGTAGGCGACGTGGTCTCCTTTCAGTGTGACCCAGGTTACTCTCTGCAGGTAGGTCTATTATTATTATTATTATTATTATTATTATTATTAATAATAATAGTAGTAGTAGTAGTAGTAGTAGTAGTAGTAGTAGTAGTAGCAGCAGTAGTAGTAGTAGTAGTAGTAGCAATAGTATGTGTAGCGGTTGTAGTAGTAGTAGTATTGTTGTTATTAAAAATAACAATATGGTATTTTACTTGTATTGCATATTTCACATATGAAGTGTTGCAGTGGGAGTGGGTAGGAGGAATGATTCATCTCAGCCTCCACTAATGGCTAGCTCCCACTTGGGTTCTGCCCACATCCATTCTGCAATAGCACAGTCACCACCTATCATATGTAGTAGAAAAGAAACTACACATTTAGCATATGGCCGCAGCGTCCATGAAAATGAGGGAAACCTCTACCTTTTGCCATAGGCACTGCTGGATCAGTACTGACCACAGTCAGGACCTAGGTCTACCACTTCATTTGAAGATACCATCTCTTTCAGTACAGAGGACCTTTCAGAGCCTTTTTACATTTGTCTCACAAGAAGGAAAACCTCCCTGTCCTGGGTCATTGCTTTTAGTAGCAACCAGTTTTTCCCTGTGCTCCAATCTGTCTGGCCCTCTTAGCTTCAGTCTTTAGAGAGGAGCCAGGGCGCAGGGTATCAAAAGAAGGTATGAGGTGATTCAGCTAAAGTACAGTGCCCTTGGCTAGCATTGAGAGCATGAAGAGCTACTCATGCACATCCTTAATTATTTCCAGATTATCTTAAGTTTTCAACTAATTTTTCTTCACTGTGTCGTTATTATAAAATGCTTCCTTATGTGGCTCCGATACATCTTCAAGAAAACTTGTTTGTGTATTGGGATATGTTTTTTCTTTGTTTGTCTGTGAAAAGAGATTTATAACAATTGCTTATCTTTTGAAAGAACCAGATATCTTTTTGTTTTAAAAAGTGAGACCTAAATTTTATCTTATAATTGGAGAGTACCCGTGAGACTAACTATGGAATTACTGTAACATAAACTTTAAATGATAAATATCTTCTTACAGAATATGAAAGTTATTGTGCATTTATTGGTCTTAGCTTGCTTTCTTTGTCCTTAAGTGTAGCTTGTAGTGACTGTGTAAGTGGTTTAACCCTGAGCCCAATGAGAGCCAATGCGTTTAAGAGTTTGTACCATCACCATGAACATAATTATAGTTTTTTTGGTGCCATTGGCCCCAAAGTGTTTTTATATTTTCTTACTATGATATAATATGGAATTCTAATTTAAGAATTTAAGTTGTGTATGGACTAGTTTACTAATGAACAGGTGAGTTTTTAATGTTCATTTCTCCATCCACAGGGTAACACATATATAACATGTATGCCTGGACCTGTCAGAAGATGGAATTTTCCGGTACCATTGTGTCTTGGTACGGCCTCAAAGAATGTTTGTTGTTAATTTAAATTGGTATGGAATGATGATGTAGGTAGAAGTTACTGAGGGCTATATCCACTAAATTATTTGGGATCTGGAGCTTAACCCAACACTTTCATTCAAGAGAGGGACAGGACCAATGTGCAGTCAGTAATGAGACTTAATAGGAGAAACTTTATTAGTGTGGGTCAGTAAAGTCCATCTGACCGTATCTGACTGAACAAGATTTCATTTCCTTTTCTCCTTTTTTTCAGAAAAGGAAATTGAGTGTTCAGCTTTTTCCCACTGGTAAAAATGTTGCTTTGTTTGAAGGACTTCCACTGGAATACACATTTACTGATTTTATTTTTTAAGTTTCTGCACAACTGCATATTGAGTGGCTCAGTGCTATCTGTATCTAGGCTAGGGCTCATTCTCTCCCTCCCATTTCCTTGTCACACTCATCTCCTGCTTGTCACCTTCCTTGAAGTTAAACTGAGCTTGCTTGGCTGTTACACATTCCTAGACGCAATGAAGAACAAAGTATCCATAACTTTCAATCTTGATAGCATTTCAGCTGGAAAATGCCATTAATTCTCCTTGAAATTTTTTTGTCCCTTAGATTTCACAGACACTTGAATCTATATAGAGAAACAATGCTTGCTATTTTTCAAACTATGAGCAGAACTCTTCTGTCAAGCCAGTGTGCCGAAAAGATCCAGGGGGTGGTTCTCTTTCTTTTTTCTTTTCGTCATGTGGCTGTACAAATGCATTAGATCATCATTAAGGTACATGGGCCTTAATGGCAGAGAGGATTATGTCTCTTTTAGTTGATGAAAATGTGTTGAAATTTCAGTTGTCAGGCTGTCGAGAAATCAGGTGATGGGGTGTCTATAAGGAGAGGTAGATTCATGGTACTGCTCCACAACTGGAGTACTAGCTGTCAAATGTGCTCTATAGAATTAGAGGACAAAAACTAGTACTAGATCAATGTGTGTGATATTATATCATACATGTTTCCCACTTTAGAAATGTGTTTCTATGTATGTAATAGGTCTGTTATTCTTATTCTTTGTATGCTATGCTGAAGTCAATATTGAGTCCACTTTGAGCTGGCTCCTTTAATTCCAAGAGATTTTTGTTTTATTATTAGTCACTCATGTGGCATTGAATTGTCTGTTACTGTATGTTACAACTATATATTTGATTGGTGTCAGAAGATATTATAACTATCTTAAAAAAGCAGTTATATGTCGAGTGATACCTTTTGAAATCGTTGTTGAATATCCCCTGCAATTGTATTTTTATTGAGAAAAAAGACTTAATTTATCCCTAATAATCAATTCCAATGTTTTTCACAAGTTGTAGAAAACTTGCCTACAGCTTTGTCGTTTTCTGCATCAGCACAAACCCCGTTCTTGTTTATTGGTAGTATATTTAATTTGTGTCCTGTCTTCAGGAATTTTCCAGCTTTTATGGATTGCTTTATTGCAACATTTTCTCATGAGATTGTAGATGGCCTAGCCAATTACTTTAATAAGCCTTGAATAGAATCAATTCTAAGTCTCTTGACTTGCATCATATTTTCATCTGTATACTTTTCACTAGAGAGACTTTCAGTGAGGTAATTGTTGAGTGAATCAGCTATCTCAATGCTTTTGTAAAGCAGACCTCATCTCTGTCTTTATTTTCTCTCTGACTTTCTGTGTTTACACAAATTTATATGTTTGTGGTGTGTGTTTTAGTGACATGCTTGAGTTTAGCCTAGATATGTCATGGAATGTGTTGAAGTGAGTGTTAATGTGTTAGTGAACTGTACTGATATGAGAGTTGATGTGTTGTTGACATGGCTGTGGGTGAATCTTTACAGCTCAGTGCGGTGGATCGAGGACTGATTTCGCTGGCGTGATCCTGAGTCCAGGTTTTCCCGGGAATTACCCCAGTGGCCTGGACTGCAGCTGGACCGTTGAACTTCCCGTTGGTTTTGGTGCGTTTAAATGTTTAGTGGTATGACATAGTGACACTGCAGGTGAAATTGTGTTGTTGATCCAGTATCAGGTCTGATGCTAATAGACTGTGTGTATCCCAGGTTTTATTTCAGCTTGTATACCGTAGTCTGTCCTTGAGTAGCCTAATGTTATCAAGCTGATTTACTTCTATGAATAATCAAGTGTTATATTGGATAAAATGAAAATTATGAGCTGTGCTGTTCAAGAGAATGTGGTATTTAATTGTGATCAACAGTGTAGTTTCTCAACCGCAATTTAAAGAACAGTGGTGTGCCAATCAGGTGTGGCATGTAACAAAAAGGTTAAAATTAATTTAATAATAAAAAGTAATGAATCTTATTCACAAAATCCCAAATTATCGTCATTAAAATCTAGATCACTTAATTAAAACCCTCAAGGGCTATTTTTAAATTTTGGTCTTTCTTGATCATGTCCCTATAATGTGAGTGGATTAGTTGTGAAAAAGTGGACCAGCCTCCAAAACGGAAAGGGATTAGTTCCCGAAACAAAGGACCCCACCTCCTCCTCCTTCGCCATCGCTCTTCTGCAGCAGCAGTAAACACTTACTCGAGTGCAGGAAGAAAGCTAGGCTGGTGAGCAACAGCCTCTGCAATTACAGCTATCCTTTGGGTTTATATACACCTGGGATACATATTGGCCTATTCCATTATGCCTTACATGTGTGGAGAAATTCTCAAAGCACGCCCTGGTTCCAAGCAAATGTAGGTTTCAACACATTACCAATCATCCCTAGCTAACAAAGACTGAAATTACTTCATTTGTTTGAGAGACCAAACTCATAAACAGGTGCAAATGATAAGGGGGTGAAAAAAGCGTTGAGAACCATTGCTGCAACGGAGAAAGCATTGAAGCTGTTGAGTTTCTGAGATTGTGGCTAAGACAAAAATTCATGCACGATCACTGAATCAGTGATATTACCAGTGTGCAAAGCCATTATGAGCTCATTGTTAGTTCTGCAAGCAGCAAAGGAAATAGCAAGTTTGTCCTGTCAAAAAGTACAAACAATACAATATTCAGCAATAGTGCCTGCTGATATTGAAAGCACTGGCTGAGGAATCACATCCAGGGGACAGTCTGCACTGTAAATTATTTTTTTATTTATTCGTTTTTGCCTTTTGAGAACTTGTGTGTTGTGGATGGGATGAAAAAGGTTGGGAAATGCTGGTTTACAATATGCTCTTTTCATTGTGTGCATTAGGGGTTAGACTAGTTGCTTGTATGTGTATGTCTGTAATGAAACTAACTGGAGTTATGCCATTGTTGGGATCATTTTGGGTCTGTTAATTATTGTAGACTGCATAAATTCTGGACATTTTATCAGGACTAGGATGGTGTTAGACTGTCCATGTCAGCAGACACAGGTATAACATAGCACCTCCACTAATTAAAATTGATCATTCTGCACAGTTAAATGTCGAGTGTCAATACTACTGTTAACAGAGTCCGTATGAGTCCAATAGGGACCATGTGTACTCTGTAAGTGTTGACTTAACATTTTACTGTGTGGAGACCTGTCTAGAGAAATGTAAGTTCCAGAGATCAGTGCAGTTGTGCCTGTTGGAGACTTTGGATGTCTAAGGGAATGTGACGAGATATGTGACTAAAGTGGTAGGTTACGGTAGAACAGTAACCCTGATTCAGTATCACTCAGAATAGAAGTAAGTTAACTCACAGAAATAATCCCTTTTCAACTGTAGGTTTTTCAAGTAATAATAGATTTCTTTCAGCGATAGTATACGTGTATTGGCAGAACGTACTGTGAAATGCCGCAGTTAGAGTGCGCTACCACACACAAGGAAGATAACAGCCTTCAAGTTTGTTAATATTTCAATTTTATTTTATATTAAATATTGTATACTGGCATGAATAGTGCCCCATGGCTATGGGTTGGACACTTAGAAGTAGAGTTCAAAAGAACAGGTGTTTGCTGCAATAGATCAGTCTTGGGCAGGAAAGATTTAATTTGATGAATTTATGAAAGATTAGCAGTTATGCAATGGGCAGCAAAATTTAGACAAAAGAAATTAAGAAAATTTCCCTCAAATTGACTTCCTGGTTCAAATAAGAAAAATAAGATCCAGTTATGTCTTATGTTTCATGTTATTGTTGCTGTTTTTGTATGTTTTTTTAATCTTTAATGTTGTTCTGTTCCATTTAAGGAATCCACATTCAGTTCCTGAACTTCTCCACCGAGGCCATCCATGACTACCTGGAGATCCGCAGCGGTTCACAGGAGATGGGTTCTGTGATTGACAGGTTCAGTGGCCCTGTGGTTCCAGAGCCGCTCTTCAGCACCACCCATGAGACCAGCTTTTTCTTTCACAGTGACTACTCACAGAACAAGCCTGGCTTCCACATAATTTACCAGGGTAAGGTCATCCTTATCTCGGGACCCACTGCCTTCATTGCCACTCACTGAGATTGTCAGAGATTTTAAAAATACGTCACCCAGAAACGTTTCGGATTGTCACGGACACAAATAAGACGTCCGTGTTGGTAAAAGTGTTCTGATTGGCATATTGACTATTTCCATGCATCTTGTTGGATTGTCATAGCAGCACATGTTTTAACATTATAATTGTATCCCATATACATGAATATGAGTTCTTTTTTGTGTTTGTTTTCTTTTCTTTTGTGTACTGTTTTGCCTTCTCAGGGACTAATAATGAAACATATATTGTGAATAGACTCAAGAATATTATAAAAGTAAACATTGTGAAGGTACTGGTTTCAGAAAGGCCTTTGTCAACCATTTAAGGATTTGCAGTGAATACCTGTACTTATTTTTCTGCTTGTTTTCTGTGTTCAGCATATGAGCTGCAGAGTTGTCCTGACCCGCGGCCATTTCGCAATGGCATAGTGATTGGGGATGATTTTGGTGTTGGCCTGACTGTATCTTTTGAGTGCCTGCCTGGGTACTCCCTGATTGGAGAGGCCTCGCTCACCTGTCTCCATGGAGTCAGCCGGACCTGGAACCACCCTGTGCCACGCTGCGAAGGTGAGGGGCGGGGTCTTCCATTTCTGCCTGTGTATCATTATGCAGTGAGGGTGGGATGAGTTATCTTCACTTCCTGTCTGTCAGTCCAGTCAATCTGCACTCTGACAGTGAAGGGCAGCATCAGTGCTTCCTGTGTCTGTTTTTTTAATCATTTAATATCATTAAATGATTAAAATATGGGCCATTTCTGTACTAATGTTGACAGTCCTGACACAATTGCAAAGATACGAGAAGGCCATAAATTGAATTAACTACAGAGTAAAAGTGCAAAAATAGATTTTTTTATGTTAGAGCATCAGGTCTTTAGAACCTTAAGCCAACAGTGATGTTTACAGTTATACAACTGTTACAAAGTGGTTGAGCAAAATTAAATTACAGGGAATGCTGAATATATGGCCTGTTCTTGGCAAGGCTTGGGACTCATTTTGGCACTGAGGACAATGAACAAGGATTTAGTCAAAATGTGACCTTATTAACTTATAAATAAAATAGTTAGTGGTGCTTTTTAATTTTGGTGACTCATATTGTGTTTGTCAAGAAAAGAATGATTTTATTGGCTGAATCCAGGCCAGGAGTAAGACACATATTTATATGCAGGAGTCCGTAGGAGAAATTCTTCTCCTGCAACTCAACAGATTTCAGAATCTGTGAATTATATATGTATGTATGAATGCAGTACAAGCTCTAATATATGAACACTTCAGGATTAGAGGTTGTGTGTAATGCAGTGTTCATAACTAAAGTGATGTTAAAATAGCAACTTTAATTTAAATCCGTTATTAATACTATATTTATCCAGGTTTCAAGTTTGTCATAACCTATAACAAACAAGTGTTAAGCAGAATCTCTTTACTGCATTTTTTCTGCATTGGCTTTTCTTTGGTGACCCAGGATCATTCTCTTTTGCAAACTGATTTTTTTCTGGCCCTTCTTTATTTCAAATGTGGTATTTTTTAGCAATAGTGCAAGGACGTGACCCTTCTCTAATTATTATAGTACATTTCCCCTTGCATTATTCACCTCCTAAGAACTCACAGATTCAGATCATTTACACTTGGGCAGATGGCCCTGGATTTCCTGTGAAATGTCAATATTCAAGAATGAGCATGACATAATTAATATGGACATACAGCATTATAACCTGTCTGCAGCCGACAGCTGTAAGAATACTGGCCACTTGGCTTTCTCAAAAAAATCTACATTGCTAACAGCAAGAGGAAATGTCATAAATAATGTATGTGTGTCGATTACAGAGAACTTGTGAGCTATTGACCAAGAAAAGAGCTAGATACACTGGATATACTGACTTCACAGGGATGGATCCTGCCATGGAAGATGTAGAATCAGTGAGGGAACATTGGAAGGGGAACTGCATCTAAGACTGGAAATGAATAAATAAATGTGTAGACCATTTATATTGTACTTGAGTAGGGTATGCAGGGGTACCACTATTTGTATCTGTATCTGAATTGGTTCAACTGTATTTTTATTTGGGTTTGTATTTGGATAGAAACTGGAAGTGGGCGTAGTTTAAACCAGAAGTTACACCAAAGAGGAATGCAATTCTGGCTTTATACCCACAGAATAGTTCTGTGTTTAGATCCACTATCATTGATATCCATCAAATACTAATAAATTGAATATATCTTCTTGCAATGAACTATGTCAATTATGGGTAGCTCATGTGCTAATGAGGAGTTAATATAGTGATTATGTAACAAGTCGGCTATTACTCAATAGAAAACAAGCACAGTATATGAAGGACATATAATGGACTTTCAAGATATATTACATAGACATATTGGGCCTCATTCATGAAATATGTGTACAATCACATTTGATTGTAAACTGTGTGTAAGAACGTTTCTACAAACATTTCGACATTCATCATTTTTTTCTTATCTGTGTTTGGCTGTTTCCTTATGTTAATCACATGCACAGGATTGCACATAAAATTTACAAACAGTCTGCATTCATCATCTCATACACCTGGGATATGCACAAAAACAAAGGTCTGCACATGTGTCATGAATCCCTTATTGGTTTTTCGTTGGAACATTTTTAAGAACAAAAGTAAGAATTTAAGAAAAGTTTTGTGAATGAAGCCCATTGGTTCGCTTCATGCTACTCATTTAGATTTTGGGGACAAAGTGGTGATGTGTGTGAACGCTACATCTGCAAGCCTACACTGCCTCTGAGTCACCTACAGTACAGGCCATGTAGGCGAGGGGTAGCTGGGGGAGGGCTGCTTGAAGCTTTGATGCTGGCTTGCCAACTCTACTCTTGATAAAGAAATGCATGACTTCTGTTTTTGAATGAAAACGCACCCTGCTTGTTTTTACTGGTTCTTGTTAACCAGGAGTCATATAACAAGCATCTGAGAAACAAGGCTATATAGACTAACAGTAAACACTTGATGTAGTGGCAGCCCAACCATACATGGATAGCCCACACAGATAAAATTTCTCCCACACGGACACACACGTCCAAGAACTTTGGCCCACTCCCACTTCCTCCTGAACTTATGCGGCAGTTCTGAAAATGTAATCAAGACAGCAGCAACATACAGACTTGCACTATTACTTTGCCTTTGTTTAACAAAAAAAAAACAGAATAATTGTATTAATATTCAGACATACGTATTATTTGTTACAATGTCTTTGTTTGCGCATTTTCAAATAAGATATTTGTATTTGTGGACACCCCTAGTGCATATCATTGTTTTTGTTATACCGCTCCCTCAGAAACTTGCTTAACTCAAAAAATTGCAAACGCTCCTGACACACAGTTAAAGAGAGTTCCCAGGCTTTTTTCATTATTCCTTTTTTGTTTTTTTATTTTTTACATTTGCTTTTTCTTTCTTTTATACCCTTTCTTTTTGGAATTGAGAATAATAACGCAGAGAATCTGTGTATTTTATTATAATAAGAAGGTGCGATTGCATTTACAGCTCTTTGATTTGTGCCCTTTGGGGCTCAGTGACAGTTCACTGAGGGTGGTCAGTAACACTGAAGATCATATCTCTGAGGTAATGGAAGTTATTTTCTCTCCTACTCATGGCAGCATTGAATTTTTTTAATTAAATGGTTGGTTTAAATTGTTTGTTTATGGATAAAACGCATGAGTCGACGTGGAACTCATCCGTTCCCTTGATCCTATCCTTAAATTAAACATATTATGCCCTCTGTGGAGATTTCTGACCCACTGCCAGAACATGTTCTCTCTGCTGACCCCAGGGTATAACATCAGCTTGCCAAAAAGAGCATGAATATTACAGTGGATTCATGCACCTCGCTCCCTCACTCTTAATTAAAAAAACCCTTCGGATGTCAGCTTGAATTAGCTGCTCACTGGAGGAAGAAGGCAGAATACATATTGTGACCTTCATTTGAAATTAATTTGACACACAGTAGGGAAACACATATATGTGGCTTCTAGTATTTCTTTAGCCTGAACCAAAGAGTATGCTATTTTCATTCCAACTTTGATATTCAAAACTCTGAAACTTGATCCCTACTTTCTTCATGGTCACACCATATAAGGTATTTCAATGTTGCTACTAGCTAAAATAATTTCATATGAGCTATTTGTGCACTAAAACTTTTATCCTTAGCAACTAATATGGGAATTATGGTAAGGTACAGTAAATTAATTGTGCAAGACGAACAATATGAGCAAAGATACAAGAAGTCAGTAAGAGCGACTGAGCATCAAGCTCTAATAGGTACATGTATGTGAAACCATGGTTATTTCTTTTGTGTCTGTCCCACAGCTCTCTGCGGGGGTAACATCACTTTGGTGAATGGGACCATCTACTCCCCTGGGCATCCTGCAGAGTACCCCAACTTTCAGGACTGTTTTTGGAACATCAGGGTACCACCTGGAAATGGAATTTACATCAACTTCACTCTCCTGAGCACTGAACCTATCTATGACTATATCACTGTGTGGTAAGAATCATATTAGCTATGACATCACCACTAGAACAATAATCGAAAAACACCACAGCAATTATTGTAAACTGTAACATAAGACTATGCCAACCTATCCATGGCATCTTTACTGATTGGACAGTGTGATCTATGATGGCACCCCAAAGTGGTAGGAATGCCGCCTTGACTTGATCCTAACTGATGCAAATCCATCTTGGATACCATGCTAAGAGATAAGAACCCATCCGTGGAATTATTGTCAGAAGTACAAGATTGTTCTGACATCATCTGTTAGTTTTAATAATCTGATCGAACTTGAAACACCTAGAATTACGCACTCTTAAATGATGAAGTATGACACCACAGTCGTGATTTCCCCTGCCTCCTGTTTCTTGTTTCAAAGCATACCCCTCTTTTTAAACAAGTGGGATCTGATCCACCTTGGCCCCACTAGTGGAACTATGGGGTGTGCTTATAAGAGTGAGGAGAATAGTTCTGTTCCACTCTATGATCCCTCATGCTGTTCTGTACTTTAAACTCCTCTGGGTGCATTTATTTATGAACACTGCCCGCATACCTGCCACCCTCTCCAGTCTAAAAAATGAGTTTCAAAAGAAACTACATTATTGTATTTGCACAGTTTGCAGTCTCACTATCTTTTCATCATTCATTTCTCCTCAGTGCATTGTAGAAGTGTCTAACATCTGGAGAAAACCTGCCATTAAGAAACAGGGAAAAACAAGGGGAGTGGAGTAATATATTAGATGAATTTAAAATATACATCACTTTCACCAGTGATGCGTAGTCTATAAGCATTTGAGAATATCTTTGGAGATCTCTGATAATCTCAGACCTGAGGGTCTCATTTATCAGCCTTGCGTACGAACAAAATACATCCTGAACTGACATGGCATCATTTTTATTCATAATATCCCATTTATCAGAAACAATAGCTTTATGAGAACATTCTTACTGGCACACACATTCCAGTCTCTTCAGAGAGACATTTGCTTGTGGCTGAGTGATGGTAGCGCAGGAAAGATGAATAACCTAGCAGATCTGAGGAATGAAAGTGCTCAATAGATGGATAACTTCACATTTTTATTTAACGCATTGGACTAGCCAATGCACTAGTGCAACTACCCCACACACAGCAAATATCAAATCATAAAATGCTAATTTAGATTGTAGACTCAGAGATCTTGGAGTGATAAGATATCCGCTCAGTTGTCAAGGAAGATAAATATTTGTCTGCTTCAGAAAAAAGACAGATAATCCTTGTTTTCTTTGTTTTTCTTTTTGTAGATGTAATCAATAATTAGTTCCATTCCTTTCAAATCATAGGGAGGCACTCAATTGTGACATTGTATGTCTTCTCACCCATCACGCTATAATCCTGTTATAGTTTTCATGAATACAATATTATATAATGAGTCTTATTGTAAGTTATTGTGTTTATTATGTATATCAGTAGTTTTGCCATGAGTGGCTTTTGGCCTGTTGCCACCAACAGTATGATTAGCTACACTGCAAATTATGATAAATATAATTATCTTCCAAGGTCAACCATTTTGGTCATGCTTTTCCATGTAATGTTTTTTGCTTCATATTACAATGGTGAAGCATGGTACAGATTTATTTTATTTTTCTGTGTGCACCTTGGACACAGTCATTTCTATTTGAAAGTCTTTGATTTTATTAGTCCAAAATGACTCCTCAATGGAGAGTATTTTAGTGATATTTCTCCCACAGTAATACAGAGTGCTTAGAGCTATTTTCCCGTAGAAATTGAAGAATAAATATCCTACCAGATATAGCCAGTCAGAGGAACTGTATAAGGACTGTTTTTTTTATCCATGTAGAGTTAAGCCTATGGAATAATTAGAATATTTATTTCTTATGATCTTGAGATAATTGAGCAAATACTGAGATGATTATCTCTTGATTACAAAATAATGAACAGGCCCAAAATTCTGTTTTACAATAACCTCAATGCATCACAATAGGAATCCCTAACTCCCATAACTCATCACCATTCACATGTCCCTCAGCATTTCCAAAGTGTCTGGAACCATCTGTTGGAGGTGGGGGTAGGGGTGGGTGTCGGTAAACTGTCATCAGAAAAGGAACATGCCGAGTCACCTCTCTATGCTGCAATTTTCCACATTCTCTGTGTACTAAAACAACCATATGGTGTGCCTTTCAACTATTAGAAAGTAATGGATGACCCAGTTTAATCAGCTGTCGCCTGCTGTTCATTAGCCCAGCTTGACTGTACTAAAAAGCGAGTTTACATGGAGTCCATCTCTTCTCCATGATTAGTCTTGTTGAGTGAGCCTTTGTTGTAAAACTAGCCGCTTTTGCTTAAAGTCAATTTCCTGCCTTATTTTTATATTTTGTATTATTTCAATCTGAAGCAAGCCCTGTTGTATTCTTTTTTCATTTTGCTTTGATGAGATAATTAGTTTTGATAACATTCAGCTCCTTTGGTACCTCTGTGAAAAAACAGGGAATTGTTGTTTAAAGGTTGTTTTTAGAGAATTCTTACACGTTTGAATTATGAGACAGTTAAGCAATGGGAGCTAATGGTCTAATAAATAGTGTAACAGGCTTCAACAATATTTCATGAAGATAGTGCTTTTATATATTCATGTGTAATGTGCTCCAGTTTTTCAGCCTGCAGCAAACCTGCAGTGGTATATTTGGGTTGGTTGTTAGATTATGTTCATTAACTGTAATGTTCTGTGTAGTTTATTCAGACATGCATGTTCAGGTGAATGTCAAACACAACGAATAGTCGCATCTTCGTGTTATTAATTCATTGATTGTGATAGCTCACACTGCTTCTGGAGGGAACATACCCAAAAGTATAAAACCAGTGTATGGAATTTATTTGTTGACCCATTTGCAGTTTTTCCTAGCCACTAAAGTTGCTTACTACTGCATTTTAACAAGATACTTACAAATATGATAATTTGTTGCTTCTAAACTAAAAACATAGTATAGCTATTCTGAGCTGTCTGTAAGTAAATGCACTTTGGGTTTACTTGACTTCAGCAAAAAATAATGTGTTTAAAGTATGCAAAGATGTTGTTTTAATTTCCCATCTACACACTGCTTAATTACATGCATTTTTCTCATTTCAAATTTGCTGATTAACTAGCTGTATTTTCATGTTATTGAAAATATTCAGCATGTTTTTGGGGTGAGTTAAAAACATAATAATGTTTACACTTTTATGGGATCATTTGCAATGATGAACCTCAGCTGATGGGTTCCGTTGTCTGTGCAGGGATGGACCCGATCAGAACTCACCACAGATTGGACAGTTCAGCGGTACCACTGCGCTGGAAGCCGTACAAAGCACCTCCAACCAGGTGCTCATCAAGTTCCACAGCGACTTCAGTGGCAGCGGCTTCTTTGTCCTCCGTTACCATGGTGAGTGCATGGCCGAGAGAAAGGCAAGATAAGGAAGTTCAGTCTCTTATTCATGTATATTTATCGCTTCCCACTCATTTGTGTTGTTTGATTACTTGGCAAACAAAAGCCTTTGTCCAGAGCAACTGTCATAGTTTGTGTCAATCAAGCAATGAATAAATAAACTAAATTAATAAATAAGCTTAATGAAGACTGCAATATATTCACATATCTGTGTACACGATGTTTAAATGTAAATAAATGAATATGCAGTACTTAATTCTGGTTTGGACACAATACCTGATAAACTCTAGTCTGTCTTACCTTGTTCAGTTCGGGAATAGTGTATTAGTTTTGTTTGAAAGCTTATCCACTGGCCTTTCATAGCCTGCCATTTTTAAGGTGACTTTTTTGGGTGCTGCAAAATAACAGCAAAATTAACATGTTTGAAATGCTTCTAAATGTGGAGAACTTTAAAATTTGACAGATGTCTTATACGTTTTATTGGAGTTACTTTCATCTCTCAAACCATATGTCAGAAATGAAGTAGTCAGTTGTTAATATGAACATGGGTATTTACAGCACATTGCATTTAGTTACCAGTGGTATAAATGAGGCTCCATGATCCGCATGAACCAAAATGGGCGGGGCTACCGTGCACTGTCAAAAAATGACTTCTATGAAGTAATCAAATGGCTTCGTGATCCAGAACAAAAAATATAGCAGTTGGTTAAAATCTGTGAGTGGTTTAAAGCACCATCCATTTTGGGGGGTTCTCAAAGCCTCACTCTTAAGCCACCAGCACAGGCCCTTTGGTTGATCTATACATGTATTTTTCATTTCAGCTTACCAGCTTAGAGTCTGCCAGCCTCCCTCAGCTGTCGCTAATGCAGATATCCTGACAGACGATGATGAATTTGAAATCGGTAAAATTCATTCCGCCTTCTGCGTTTTTTGTTTGATATTGTCGAGCTCGTAATTGGAAACTTATGAACATGTTTTGTCCTTTTGTATATTTACTGTCCTGCTTTGCTCTGTGTAGTAATTGAAAGATTTTTCTTTATGAAATGTTGTTTTTGTTCCCCTCTGTGTTGAAACTGGATGAAATATCCTCCTTAACGTGATCAGAGCAGTAGTCTGTCTCATTATATGTGATCCGCTTCCCCTGGCACAAGCTGTAAAATATGCCAAAATATAAGAAAACCGGCAAGTGCTTTCAAACTGTCTGATGCATTGCATGTGTTTGGGATCATAAATTAACAATGTGTTCATTTTCTGCCATGCTCGGCTGCCATGCCGTGCTTTCGTGAGCTTTATACCTAATCTACTAGGTTACACGAGGAGTACGGACACTCAGAGGAGCTGTGCCGTCTCCATGGTCCTCGTGTAATCCTGCAGAGTTTAGCACGTACGAGGGAGTCACACCACAGCTTTGTGCAGGCTTAATTCAGCTAACGGAAAACAGCTTTCTATCTCTCTGCATGAGGCATTGCCTTAGATGAAATCAATAGCTGTCCTTAAATTTGACATTTGGTTAAATACAGTCCTTTGTTCAATGCAAGCATTTTTTTCATCAGTTTTTTTTCGCTTTTGGCAGCCGTGACTTTGTAAACTGTTTCAGTAAAAAAAAGAAAAAAAAGAATACATCAACACTTGCATTTATAGTACAAGGCCATTGCATTTTATTCATTTTACTTTAAAACTTCAGGTAAGAGTGTATGCCTTCCTTGATAATTCTTTGTGTGGCTTGCCATATGATAATAATCAAATGCTACTGTGAGTTCTATATCAAAACAAAGGATGATAGTACAGTAGGAAGTGAGTTGCTTAACTTTATCTAATCTTGTTGCTTTACATTGCTTTCATGAACTTCATATTAAGATATAACCATGGTATTAGGCCACATTTGATAATTTGGATTATAACAAATTGACCAAAGAATGATTTAAAATAAAAAAAATAAAACATTTTATTTTACAGTTATAACACTTACATTTTTGGGAAGTGCATGGTGGTAATGGTACTAAAAAATTATATGCTATCAAAAAAGGATTTATCTGCTAATGAATGGGTATTATATTGCCATGTTTGTTATTCAGTTAAAAACTGGTGCAGGATCATTTTTAGCCTCTCCATCTTGAACCATTGTTGAACCGGCATTGCAGTACAGTGTGTCTGGATTTACCACCTGGATTCAAAGTATCATTACTATCTCTTTCTTGCCATTTCTCCAGATGGCTCTACAGTGGTTGATCATTCAGGTTATATCCCCTACAGTTCTGCAGGTCTTCAAAATAGTATGAGACATTAGTCCTGGAGAATGAGGATTCATGAACACAATAATGGGTGCAGCCACCATGTCCTGTGAATCATGAACTCAAATCAACCAATAAAACCTATTTGCACTCCACACCAAAGCACTATGATTGCTTCAAAATCAGTGAATCACTGATGGCATTTACATTATTTAACTGTAACTTTTCCTATCACTAGCTCTAGTGTTGTGCGCATACCATGCTAAATCAATGTTTTTAAGTCACTGATGCTTAAAGTGTCTTGTAAAATGCTTCACTGATTTGTGGGCTCATAAACCTCTCTATCCCACCACTACAAGACCGGTGTCCTTCTTAATCAGTTTAATGTTTTAATCACATAATGTTGGCTGTCTGGAAATGTCCTCCAGGTGACATCATCAGGTACCAGTGCCATCCTGGGTTCACGCTGGTGGGAAATGAGATCTTGACCTGCAGGCTGGGGGAGAGGCTACAGATGGACGGGTCTCCACCCACATGCCAAGGTTCAGTTTGTACATGTGATTTAATCATTGCTTCACTCACACATGTGGCTTCTCCAGTAAGAGTTTTCTACCCATTACCTTTCCCAGCAGTGGTGTTTTCTTCTATCCATGTTCCCTGTATTTCTTCCACTTTTTGGCTTGGTTTAATTATTCATTTTGGTTTTTTTTTGAATGCATCAGTGTCCTGCCTTTTTTTTTTTTTTTTTTTTTGGCCTGAACATCTGTTGTAGTTAATCTTTCATGAAGCCACATTTTCCCCCTCTTCCCCCTTGAGAGTCATTTACTTTATCTGAATTTTGCCTGTGCCTCAGGCACAAGAATGCACAATAGGAAACACTAAACTCATTTTGTGTGTGAAATGCTGAACCAGAAGACGAAGATGGAAGAAAATGAGTAGATGTAGAGTAGATGTAGATGTTTTAACATGTTGATGTTTTTCCTTCTGACTTCAACTGCAATATATATATATATCCTCAAGTTCAACCAAAATGCCTCCAAATTCATTAGATGGCACTTCATCCTGCATTAATGATCCCAAACATACTCTTAACGGAGCTTTTCAAATCCAAAAACTGAAATTTGTTTTCACTGGTTAAGTCATTCACCCGATCTGAAATCAATTGAACATGTGCTAAAGAGAAAATGGCTGCAGTATAGGTCTGGCAGAGCATCACCGATGAAGATACTCAGCATCTTGTGATATCTATGGGTCACAGACTTCAAGCGATCCTTGCATGCAAAGGATATTTGACAAAGTACTAAACATTCAAAACATACTTTAATTTACTTAGCATTATGTGTCCCAAACATTATGTTGCCCTGAAATGGGGGGCTTTTCCCCAAACATTATAGAGCACACCGTATATTCAGAAAGCTAGAAATCTGGCTGCGCTCCAAATGAGTGGAATCAGGTGTTCCAAATTAAGTTTTTGAAATGAAAATGTCCAGGATGGTAGATGTCCTTGTAACAGGGCTGGACAGCCCTGAACTAATGTGCTTTTTTAGAGTGGTCAGTTGTAGTGCACGCTCATGCCTGGCCAGTGGTGACTCATAAGCTCGAATGGGGTGGTTAAAACTTACCTTCAAACTGTAAAAGTATGTTTTAACCTCCTCTCCTTCAAGCTGATATATTGCTCTCTATAAAGCAAGTACTTCAGAAGGTATTACATGCATATTCCCAATTTAATCCCTTCTCCTACATCATTTTACTGCAGTTCGGACAGCGAGCAGTTTAAAGTAGAGGCAGCTCCAAAGTACACTGTGTACCTGTACCAAGCATATTACGAGCAACACTGGTGGAAAGAGAACAGTGACATAAAACGGTACAAAACATTATTCATAGATGTAGCCACTTGCCGCCGTCCCTGAACGTGGCAGGTGCATCGTGTAACGAGGTGGTGGCCGTGGTGAGGAACGTAATCCTGCGTTCCGATGTGTTCTTGCAGCTCAGTGCCCAGCCAGTGAGGTGCGCTTCGACTCGACGGGGGTAATCCTCAGCCCCGGCTACCCAGACAGCTACCCCAACCTGCAGACCTGCTCCTGGACCATCAGTGTGGAGAAGGGCTACAACATCACCCTGTACTTTGAGCTGTTCCAGACTGAGAAGGAATTTGATATCTTGGAAATCTTTGATGGTAGCTCATCTCACATGTCATTTATCTGTCCTTTATATTTTACACGTTGACTCTGTTCCATTGTTTGAAACTGATGCCTCGGTTCAATCAGTATTTCGTTCAGTTGACAAACAAATTGTGAAACAGTTTTTCATCGGTTAATTTTGGTGAATGCTGAACTTTCCAACTGTATTTATGATGTAAGTAAATATAATGTGGCAATACCAAAGGCAAAGACTCATTTTAAAAAATCCAAGTTACTCAAAGTTGTAAAGACCTTTTTACAGACTTTTTACAGATTTAAACATCACTTAGTGGTTAAACCTCAGAATAAAGAATGAATTTCTGTTTTGTTTTTAAGGATATGGATTTTGACATGTCTTGTGTGCTGTCCTGTTTTATCCTGTGTGTTGTGTGTATGTCTGTGTGTCTGTTTGCATCTGTGTTTGTGTGTATGTGTGTAAAGGTCCTACCATTCACAGTCAGAGTCTGGCTGCCCTAAGCGGTGACCACCCTACACCCTTCAACATCTCCACCACTGGCCACCAGCTTTTCCTGCGCTGGTCCTCTGACCATGGCACCAACAAGAAGGGCTTCAACCTCAGATATGTCGGTGAGTATCAAAGTATGTATCCTTTTAGATCAATACCTTTCTCCTGCACGTTTATACCTCTGCATGTTTCAGCTGGCATGTGGAGATGGCTTGAGCAGATGACTGAGGCGCTGTGCCCAGAAAGAGCCCTCTTTCTTCCCTTTGACAGCATGCATGGGGCTCTTTTGAGAGACTGGGTATTTTGGTGCAGCAGTGTGGCGTTGTTGGAGAGAAACAGATGGTTGCGGGCTGCAGGTTTCAAGTTCCATTCAGGCGGTATTCTGCCTTTGTGTCTTTGAGCAAGCTGTATTAATTATTTCAGTAAATATCCAGCAATATGAATGGCTGTGTAAATCTCAGTGAAAATCGATTGCAATGAAAGAAATGATGCATTTATACTGGAATGCATATAGATTACATATTTGTATATAAGGGAAATAGATTAGGCTTGAAGATCCAAATATTTCAACATACTGCCTTCATCAATGTGATGTTGTTCTGCTGCCAATATGTATGTGCTCCATCACAGGTATAAATGGTGGAGAGGAGAAATGCCTATCACTGCTAAATAGCTACAGTAATGTTTTGCTGAATGCATTGTCTTAACTGTTGAAGCATTGAACATCATGGCATTCAAATAATTTAAAGGGTATTTTATTGCATAATTCACAAGAGGATATTTGGACAGCCAAAGTCACGGTGTCCATATATGCAGTTTTAGACAGAAAGAGACTGCAAAAAAGGACACCACTCCCAGTGGGAGCTATTTATCTCTGTCAGTCCAGATAAAGTAATGTTTGAAGCTGAAGTTTGACCCTGTTCTTCTAAGCCAGTGTTCCATAGCCTGCCTTTTTATATTAATGCGTCGAGGGCCTCAGTCTGAAAAGATGAATGTTGGCCAACTTACCAATGGCTGCATTGGTCACAGATTTAAAGTGACACGGTAAATCCCTCTGGAAACTTTAAAATGACACATTGACCTGTGACCTACAACTTTGCAAAATGGATTGCTGTGAAGTGTATTAATCTTTTATTAAATCTGTGACTTGAACTTGCCTGTGATGCCTTTGAGTATACTTCACAAATCCAGTTACGTTAATACAATACGTGTTAAAAGGTGAAACATACTATATATATAATATCATGTGGAAATAAAATGTTGGCACTGAATTGTACATAACATAACATGAAATATAATACTACTTGTTCGGGATTTTCAGTGTGTTTTGTAATGCACTAGGTTTTTCAAAATTTGTCTTTACCTTTTACAAATAAATGCAAGTGTAACTTTTGTTCCTTAAAGATCACAGTTTGGCTAGTGAATTTTGGGTGATAACTAAACCCACCAAACTGTGATGTGATGAAAAAGACCAAATGCTTGAATATCATTGTAAGTTAAATTTAAATTTAAGGAAAACTATCGAATGATTCGAGGCAAATCCCATCAGTTCTGAAACACTTCAATGGAACATCTGGCAAGCTTTCCTAAAACTACCGTGTCCCCCAATAACAGACTGTTCATGCCTTTTTGGAATCTTGTCATCAGTTTCATTGAGTTTAAATGAGTCTTGCCTCACAAACTACTGTCTGAGTGCAGCTGCTGTTAAAGCAGTCTCTCGATCAACCATCTTCTTGCCTGACTGGATGAAACCTTAGCAAATAACAGCCACGCCATTGGGTCTGGTCATTATATTATTATTAGCTTGTCCTAGCAGAAACCTTTACCAAGGTCAAGCTCCTTAGATAAAAAGTAATCAATACAGGACATGTACAGAAGCAATTGCACAAAAGGTCTTGCGGAATCAGTCCTGCAACGTTCTGGTTAAATGACGAGCTTCTCGAAGCACTGCGCCACGCTGCTGCACGGGTTGGCTGCGATACAGGTCGAGTTCCTCTGAAGTGTGGGCTGCTGGGGAGATTTTCTGATCGCCCTCCTCCATTAAAGCTCTCTGCTTCCTGGAGCTGTGTGGCGCCACAGCTTAGCATATTGTGTAAGGATCAGTCTCAGCTGTGGTCCTATGTTAATTCAGTAAATGCTATTAATTGCTGTGTGTGAAATTATTTCTGTGAGCCCGACTTTAATTCCAACAGAACCGTTGCCAGTATGTAACATTATATAACAGTCCCAGTTGTGTGTTTCTTTTGTCCGGGGCTTTTTTTATTTTTTTTTGTGATCATGACTATCTCAAGCTGAATTACTGAAACATACACCACTAGCTGCATGCTATTTTTTCCTGTGCATCTGCGGTATAAAAATAGAATGTCATTGATAACAATGGTTTTGATGTCATTCAAATTAAAATTATATTAAAAAGTCAATCATTTAAATATATAAATTGTAACCTTTTTTTATGAGGAGAGATAGGACTTACGTCTCTGGGGATGATTCAAGCTAAGCACGAGAGGCCTTCAGGATAAATTAAGTTAGCGCAGTAGTTCTTTTATCTCGGCTATATGCGGCACGGCATTTGTGTTTTGAAGGAATGCAAATGCAGGAGTGCTGCTTTTTTTATGTTGCTGAGAGCTTGCAGCATATGGAGCAGACGCACGGCCCTCCTCCCCTGGTTTCACTTCAATCCGCTCTGCTGCCTTCTGTGCTGCCGGACATATGGGGATGTTCCTGTTCTGAGGAAGTGGAGGATGAGCTCACGCCTACTGTTGTTCGCAGCTCTGTACTGCAGCACCCCTGACTCACCGCCCCACGGGTCAGTCCTCAGCCAGACGGGAGGCTATCTGAACAGCGTGGTGCGCTGGGCCTGCGACCGCGGCTACCGGCTCATCGGCAAGAGCTCGGCCGTCTGCAGGAAGACGCCGTACGGCTACTACACCTGGGACTCGCCTGTCCCGGCCTGCCAAGGTGCGTGCAGGTGTCACAGAGCCACTTCCGCCGCGGGTTCCTTTGTGTGCACGGGTGTTTGTGTGCAAATTGCATTGTGATTAAGGGCATTGGACTTGTATCTAAACATTCGTGGGTCGGCCTCTGCTGTCGAACCCTTGAGCTATGTACTTAACCTAAATTGCTTCTGTAAATATCTAGCTGCATAATTAGATGCAGCGCAGTGTCTTCCTGAGCAGAATTCTCTGAAGTCTGCTGTGCAAATGAATAATGTAATTTCAGAAGCACTATGGTATAGATCTGAATGGAGGTTTCTTTGTCTAGGGCTTTGAATGCTCAGTTTTTTTTGGGTGGAGGTGTTAATGTTTCCCCTTCCTAATGTAACATTCTGCCCCCAGTTTCAATGAGCTCATCATGTGCAAGAAACAGAAATAAAACATGTGTGCTTAAATCTGTCACAGTAAGGGCCAATGAGCATTGAATTGATTTGTTTGGCTTGATGTGGACATATGCTGGGCATTTTTTTGTGCTGTTTTATGTGAATGTTCTCTTTGCATCATAATGTGTGTGCTTGGAACATGTGTGCAATGCACTCATGTGACATTGTTTCAGTTATCCATTTTGTTCTTTCTGTATCTATGGTAATGCTGCTTATTTGAGACACTGTACTAATCAAATGGTTGAATTATTGCCTTAGTGTCACTTAATTCTGTGAATGCTTACATTCTTGGAAAGGAAACATTCGATGATCGTGTTTATCCTTGTTTATGGAAATGTCATTTCTCTCTATTCATGCCCAGATTAATTACTAAGAAGCCGAATATTTTTTGTTGAATCGCTCTGTAATTAACAGAGCCTTACAAATTCAATGGCTCTCTTTCTCTATCATAAGCGCGTACATACACACCCCACACATCCACAGGCATAGATGCACACCCATATGTCCGTGTGCTGTATGAAACTGACAGTACCAAATTAAGAGATGAATAAGTCAATGAGGTGTATTACCTACAAGAGCAGCAGGTGTTTGCTGCTTTCCTCCACACTCTCCTTGCGCCTGCTGAAGCAGCCCTGCGTGAACTCCAGGTGCCTGCTCCGCTTTCTCGGTGAGTGGCGTGTGTTTGCTTTCCCTTCCCCGTCTGAGTAGCATGTGTTCGTCCTCCTGTTCCCTTCCAGCTGTGTCCTGTGGAATACCCAAAGCCCCAGCGAGCGGGGGTGTGCTGAGTGCAGATTACTCCGTGGGCACGCACGTCACATACTTTTGCCACGACGGCTACAGGCTCTCCTCCAAGGAGCTAACGACCGCCGTGTGCCAGCCCGACGGCACCTGGAGCAACCACAATAAAACCCCCCGCTGCTCAGGTGAGAAAGACACTCGTGCTGGGGCAAGTGAGAGAGAGGGGGATGCTGGGACAGGTGCGAGAGAGGCGTTGGTGAGAGAGAGGTGAGCTAAACCAAATTATAGGGAGGCTTTCCAGAGCAGCTGAGTGCCAGAAGGTATCAGTGGAAACAAAGTCAGCGAACTTAACGAACCAGAAGGACTTTAAATTTAGCTGCACTGAGGTATTCATGAGCAGATGAACATTTTACCCAAAACATTAAGTTACTGCCTATTTCATTCCAGCCTGGGTGCAGCACAGAAGGCGAAAAGGCAGTCAGAGAGAAATGTATTTCATCACCTTCCGCTGTTTGATCGTGAGCAGCTCATTCAGATAAACTATGATTCACAAGTATGATTGTTTCTACATATTATTCAAACTATTGTTATTCATTTTCTATTTCATTTAAATGTATATTTTCATAAATAACAGAGCTCACAATACCCAGATTGCAACAGCAGAGTCAAAGGAAGCTTAAACTGCTGTAAGAAGACACACAGGTGCTCTTGCCTCCAGGCTGTAAAGACAATATTATCCATCATCATGAAAATACACAGAAATGTCATCATTAAATACTTTATTTATTATCATTTTCATGAGCTGTTATTTCAAAGGCATTTTGAAAGCTTGCAGTCAGGGGACACGCGTTCCGCAATTAAATGTACCAGACAATCAGCTTTTCACAGATTACACAATTACATGCCAGTTCCACGGCGGTGTTGGGTTATGTCCTATAATGCACCCATTCAACAACATGCAGGTGCTGCTGCTGCTGCTGTTGCCGTCATTTCCAGCAAATGGCATAATTGAAAAACCAGCTTTTTATGCTTCGGTGCGTAGCTGTGTTACACTGTCTGGGTTTTATACCAGGCTGGGCACAGTAGATTCTATGCAAATGACCCAGGGCGCTTCTGTATGCTGCAATCCACAGTGGTGACCTGTCCCAGCATCGGCTCTTTCACGCTGGACCACGGGAGGTGGAGAATCGTCAACGGGTCAAATTACGAGTACAGGACCAAGGTCATCTTCACCTGTGACCCGGGGTACTTCCGCCAGGGCCCCGCCCACGTGCAGTGTTTGGCCAATGGAGTGTGGAGCTGGCGTAACGAGAGGCCGCACTGCCAGAGTAAGCTCCCTTCCTTACCCAGCGATCAACTTCTAAACCTAACTTTGTCATACAGACCAAATATGGGCCACACAGATGTGCTGGATGAAATATTGATATTTTAAATATGAATTGACACATTTATTGCTCATTGTGAAGCAATGTCCAGGCGCGGGGAGTCGCTGTGATGTACGATGGCTTCATGTGCAAGCACACCCCCTGGACTGGACATTTGCCCACAATCAGTCCCTGTTAATGTGTGCTAAGCAGGGAGCCTGTGGGTACCATTCTTTGACATGTCTTCTCTGGGGAGTTGTATTCCTAATGTTCCAGGGAGAGGGCAGATGCTCAAACCATACGGCCACTGAATCAAATATGGCCTACTGTCCTTTTTCAGGAAATCTGAGTACAGTGCTGTCAGTGCAACACAGATGTGAGGAAGTCATCTATATTTTAAGTGACCATTAATATTAGATTCTGTGTTTAAAGATTAATGAAAAAACTGAAATCAGGAACAAAAGCATGGCACCGTATCACACAACAAGGACAACTAGAGAAGTAGTGAATTTCACTTTCAATCAGCTGTGAAACTCATCCAGGTCCGGAGTAGATATGATAGATTTTATTGCCTGTGAAATATGAATGTACGAGCAGCAGCAGAAGACAGAGTTGGGTTGTGAGTCAGTAGCTTTTAATGGCGTTGTTTGAGTGGGACTGAAAAGTACAAACTCTGCTTTACAGGTCCCGCGGTGCTCCTGCCTTCAGCCTCTGTGTTGAAGCACGCTGTGGTCTGTTCTCTTCTTTTTTAACTGTGCTTTTTCTGTGGACACGTCGTCTTGTTCCAGTTGTTTCCTGCGGCGAGCTCCGCACACCCCCACACGGGAGGAAGATTGGGACGCAGAATACCTTCGGAGCCACGGCTATATTCACATGCGAGCAGGGATATGTGCTGCTGGGCTCTACCGTGCGGGAGTGCCTGTCCTCTGGACTTTGGAGTGGGACAGAGACCCAGTGCCTCGGTACTAACACCGAATACCAAGTAGTGCACATTCTTCAGTGTTCATGATACTGTCTGGAATGACCAACTGGTCAGTGGATAGACTTGAAAATGATAGGAAATGAGAATTCCATTCAGTTATTTTAACCCAGTAACCCTGCCTTGTGGATACAGGCAGAGGTGGTTTGCGCTGCTGCCCACAAAAGGTGATACAGTATGCTGCTGAGATGGCGTGTGCATGGAGAGCGTGCAGGCTGATAACTGTCTATCTCACTCACTTTCTTCTTCTCTCTCCCTTTCCTTGCTTGCCACCTCCCTCTACCCAAAGCGGGTCACTGTGGTATCCCGGAGCAAATTGTGAACGGTCAGGTGATAGGGGAGAATTTTGGCTACCGGGACACAGTGGTGTACCAGTGCATCCCCGGCTTCCGCCTCATTGGCTCCTCGGTCCGTATCTGCCAGCAGGACCACAGCTGGTCCGGGCAGCTCCCAGCGTGTGTGCGTGAGTATCCGCTTCCCTCTGCTGTTTTCTCTGTTTACATTTCAGATGTGCTTCTTCACTTACAAAGTCCTGTTACATGTAATGTAATGTGGACAAAATAAATCATGATCTATGTTTATTAACATATGGCGCTCTGTTTTGTCACTGTTGTTGGTCATAGAACTACGATGTGCAGAAATTCTATTTTCCAGTCTTCACCGTGTGTGTGAAGTCGTGACACAGGGCGGTGGTAAAGGGAGTTGGCTGAACTCATCATCTGTCTTTTTCCATCTAAAAAACCCAGTGCTCAAGCGACAGCAAATTGTTCATTCAGATTTAATTTCACAGGGTGCAACAGGAGTGTTTCTCCCTGAACGAGATAAACAAGCAGTCCCCAAAATTTATTTTCCTCTCCTCTCTCTTTGTCAAACACCAACACGAACAGAGAAAATAAACAAGATAAGTTAAAAAATCCTAAATTTACCATTAGATTTCTCGGTTCCTTTAAAATTGCAATGCTAATGTATAAGCTAGCTGAAAACGTAATGGCTGTATGTCATATAGCCTATTTATAAATGCAATTTGTGAATATTTTCACACATTTGTCTATGGATTCACGACTTGAACAATAATTTTCATACTGGGCACTTTAGGAAAATATCAATTTGATTTTGTTGGAAAACAAACATTGGTTTATTGGTTTATTGTACAGGCTGGCAAGTCCCCCTCTTTCCCTCAACCTTTATGGGAACAACTTTATTCCATTTCACTTTAGATTTACATAACCATTGAACCTCAGCCCCTCCCCACCTACCAAACAATACTGTCCCCATTTTGGTCAATGAGAGCTTATGTACACCATGGATTGAAAGGCAGTTTTCCCTTTGGCAGCATGTACATCCTCCTTCCTACCAGATGATAGGGAGGAGGAGGGTATGTGCTCTTTTATTGCCACACCAAGCAATATCACAATTGCATACTTAAGAGCAAATGTAAGTTTCACACAAAGGCCTAGAGTTTAATCTTTCTTGTGCGTGACCAAATGATGCAAAGGACCAGCTGACCAAGAAACGACTGCGCAGCCAAGTGTCCGTTTTATTTTTGTTCCTCTGAAATGGGGAGTCTGTGTATGAAAAGAGCTGTTTCCTACACGGATCACCTAATATGGATGCAAATACCCTCAAATTAAAACTGTCAGTCAACCTTTTATCTTCATACTCATTATTTTCTTACGAGTAGTACAGAGCCAAACAACAAAAATTGTGTGACTGTCCTAGTCCTTACACACACACAACATGCACAAACATATTTGCCTATGTACCCTAAGTGGGTTTTTTTTCCTCACTCTTTCCTGACTGGTTGTGCCAGGCAGTGGACATGGTGGCGCTCAGGAAGATGCAGTATTTCATTGTGTGAAACCCTCTGGTTGGTTGTGCCCATGGCTGCTGCTGGCGGTCTTGTAGGCAATAATGTGGTATGCTGAGCTGTGCAGTCAAGTGCTGTGTTTTGGCACCACCACTCTGTTAGAAGCTTTGAACTTCTGTGAAATACCTGGTATTTGATTTAGGAACATTAATCTGTAGTGAAGTTGTACTTTCTGTGTAGGATTCTCATTTTATCCCTTGGATTTTTTTTTTGGGGGGGGGGGGGGAGGGGATTTGTCTTCAAGAAAACCACACTGCCTCACACAGATTGGAGGAGCTCCTGGAAGTGTCCCTGCAGGCGTAATCTTCTTTTATTGGATGCTGCAGATCTTCCGGAGGAGTTCAGTGTTTTCCTCCTCTTCATGCCTCAGGGCTTTCACCTACTTTTCAGCTGCAAAAAAAGTTGGTTTCTGCTTCTTTTCTCCCTGTTAAGTCTGGCCCTGTGGACTCCTCCGCTTGTAATATGAAAGCGCGCTCGTTATCTTCTTAAGCGAAGCAAGGCAGATTGAGCACTCCATCTTTTTTTTTTTTTCCTGACAGCCATCAGCTGTGGCCACCCGGGTAGCCCCATCTATGGGCGCACCATCGGCAATGACTTCAACCTCAACGACGTGGTGACCTTCTCCTGCAACACGGGCTACACCCTGGAGGGGCCGTCGCGAACTCAGTGCCAAGCCAACCGGCAGTGGAGCCAGCCCCCGCCAGTCTGCCGAGGTGGGTGATTGGTCTTCTGATCAGCTGCTGACCCCTAAAACTCAAGAACTGCTGCAGGGAAGGGAAGCCAGAATGGTCTTGAATGTCAGTGGCTATGTTTCCATGAAATTTGCAAGCAACTCTTGAGAGTTGTGGTGGAGGAAAAACAGTATTAAGAGAAATGTAATTTAATAAGGTGTTTATTGTGTTAACTCCAAGAATGAGAGAAATTAGTCAGTCAACAGCCTGTATTTCATTGTTATTCTCATTGTTATTCTTTCATTAATGGTTATTTTATGGAATGTAGTCAGATATGCATAAGGCTATTTTCAGCATTCAATATGTTAATTAGCAACAATATATTCACTTACATATGCAAGTCAAGATCACACATGATGAAGATATGATCTACAAATGCAGATGGATGCAGGTTTTCATTTTAGCTTTTCACTGATTACCATCTGCTGTACCAGATGAGGTCACTTCTGGTCCAAATGACAATTTTAATCACGCTCAAAAAAAGTCTTGAAAAAAGCAGAATGAATATCAACAAGCTTCCATGATACTCCACGGCTGGAACTGTCCATACCTGCTTTTAATGGAATATGAGGGGAAACGTCACTCAATACTTCATTAGAAACAAAGCTTTATGTCTTTATTGACCCTGCCAACTTAATCGTACAAAATTGTATCATTTGACATAAGTTAAGATTGCATTATCTATGCAGAAACCTGTGTTCCTCTAGAAGGACTGAAACATGAAGTGCATTTAACTGTGAAAGTACTGAGGTCATGCCTGGTTTGATATAAATGTTTAATAAAGGTTTTAACCTTGAAGTATATAAACATTGTGGTTTTGCACGATTTGCAGTGCTTATTTATTCTTTTTTTCACTTAGTGGTGAATTGCTCAGATCCTGGTGTCCCAGCCAATGCTGTCAGGGAGAGTAAGATCGGACAAGGGAACTTCACCTACGGGACGGTGGTGTTCTATGTCTGCAGTCCGGGTCATTTCCTGTTTGGCTCATCCGTGCTTACCTGCCAGCCGACTGGACAGTGGGACAGGCCCTTACCTGAATGCATAGGTACATAACAGTTTTTGCTGCCTATTTTGACTTCAGTGACCTGTAGTCACTCTTTTGAGTCATGCTGCTGGGGATCAATTGACCTAGACCTTGAATTGTTTCAAGTGAAACTGACTTTTCACTTTGTTACTTTCAATTTGTCGGAACTGAATAATTGATAGACACATTTAAAAATGTAGTGCGATATTGTATAGCAAGGGGACATTAATGTGATAAATACTGTAGTTGGGTCAGTCAAACAGAATGAGGTTTGTTTTAAAAATGCTGCTGTATTTGTATAAGTGTTTGAGATTCAAGATGTTGTGAAGGTTTTGAAGGTAAGCCCAGAGGCAGACATTTTCAGAAGCATTCCCCTTCTGTCCCCTTTGTGAGAACTGCTGACTGTAGCAGAACCTAAAGGGAAGAATCATTCGTTTTAGTTTAATTTTAGTATTCTGGTCATTTATAAAACTGACAGAGGCATGGAACTTATCTACATATAGATTTGAGAATAAAACAAGCTGAGAAAAACATATCAAGTGGAAAGATTTATTTTCTGGAAATGTGTCAGAAGACTTTTTGTGTTTTATTGGTGTTTTACTAGGGAAAGTGGAGCAGAATTTGTTCCCCGAGCAGAAATGACACTCATGCATGCTCGTCATGGTTAATGCATTTTCTTGTGCTTTTGTAGTCATCAACTGTGGTCATCCGGGCTCCCCACCCAGTGGAGTTCTGACGGGGGATAAGTTCACGGTCGGATCGACTGTGTATTACTCGTGCTCAGACGGTCGGGAGCTGAAGGGTCCTGCGTCCCGCACCTGCCAGCCCAATGGCCACTGGAACGCCTCCATGCCGCACTGTTCAGGTAGAGTGAGCGGCACCATCACACATGGGAATGCCGCACCTGGATTCACTGGGTTTCACTTGCAGCTAGCGCAGGCAGAATGAGGCTCTTAAACCCTGTGAAGGTTCAGCTTTGCATGCGCTAAGCCTGACTACTGGTCTCAACTGTGTCTCCAGAACAACATGTTGTAGACCGTGTCTTCAATATCACGCCACGTGTTTGTAGAAATCTGAATGTATCTCAGTGTTTACATCTTAGCAGCACAGTGTAATGAAGATATTACACAGTGAGAAAGAGATATCACGCAGGGAGGAAAGTGATCACCAGCTGTCCTGGTAGTGTAATAAATAAAAAATGTGTGTGTGTTCCTGTGCGTGCGCAGGTGTGCGTGCATGTTATTTATAACTTACAAACAACTACCATGGGGAGGTTTTGAGAAGAGTCCGAACTCAGTCATGGGTTGTAGGAAACAAGACAGCAGCTGTGGGGGAAACGGCCAATAGGATGGAGTTTGGGGTCAGGGTAGCCAGGAGTTTGCCTCCTCGATTTCTGTCCGTAAACATGAAGTCTCAGTGTGACAGGAGCTGGAGTTTCTGTGCTTCGTCTGTAGGGCAGACGCCTGTTTTTAGAAAGCTGGCTCCCAATAATTGAGTGATTTTGACAATTGCTGCAGTGCATATACTGCTGAGCCTCTCTAGGTTGCGGCTGCTGTCCATGGTGCTGAGCAGCAGGAGAGGTTGAAAGAGAGAGAGAGAGATACTTTTTGTATACTTTTCTTAACTATTGTTAAATATTCACTGTTTCACTGTTTTCCTGATTTTGCACGACATGACATTACACAAGATAACATACACAAATACCACACACACCCATGCGCATTCAATGTTTCGATGTTAGTTGTACCCATGCTTTGCCAATATGCATCGATATATGTCATGCCAATAAAGCTCATTTGAATTTGAATTTGAGAGAGAGACAAATCCAACAGGGTAGGGCAAATGTACACATAGAATTATATTATAAAATTAACACGGTTTACCCGGTATGGGTGTAAATACAGTTGAATCTTTTATTCTTAGGCACGAGACATGTGCTGAATAGAATGGATGTGGACTGACAAATGTGAAGAATTTTGCTTTGAGGATGAAGTAAAATTGAATGAAAAATCTGAATTGGAAAGAATAAGGCAGACTGAATATAAGAAAAGAACTGGAGAATTGCATATGCCCTTAAAATGGCCAAGTGCTTTTGACTGATTTTTAGGGGTGAGATGTATTCAGCATAGTTTTTAATTACAGTGTATATCATCTATTTTCAGAACAGCATTTTGCAACAGAGGGTCAGTCCTGCTCCCAAGGCTACATTTGGGACGTTGTTGTTATCTTGTTTCCTCAGGGTAGCTTTTGAAGCACTATATTAATGATCCTTCAGGACAAGATTTGTAACAGTAGCTGTCTGCTACTGCTCCTTCCCTGAAGCTAGATAATACCCTCTTACTAGGTAATGCAGTTTAGAAGGTAGATGATAGCAAGTGTTTTAAATGCTGCCCAGAAGGTAAGTGATACTGGCTGGTACTAAATGCTGCTAGGGGTAAGTAATATTGGCTGCTATTAAAGGCTGTACTGGTGTAACACTGACCAGTATCACTAATCATTCCTCTGGAGGCAGAATCACATTTTCACATTGCGGAACATTGTGTACAACTTGCAAAAATGAATGTGCTGACCCGTTAATCTTTTAAATGAATATTCAACATTTGATTACAAAGCTTACAAAGGTAGCTAACGGTAATAAATCATGGAATTCAGATCACCACTGTATTGCATCATTTTCGTATAGTTCATTGGCTTTGCATAGTAATAAAGATAAGAAATCACAGTAATGTCAATAACAAAATAGGTCTATTGATTACTGATTGAATGGACTTCTTTTTTAAGCAAAATATGATGGCACTTTTCGAATAAGATTGGACACTACTGTGCATTGATGAGATATCCGACTAGTTCTTCAGACAATAACTCCTTTAGAACTTGGACCCCATTGCTGTAACATTGGATTAGGGGTTGACATCAGTGGTACACAAGTACACATTTATGGCAAAAAAAGATTGAAATCCAAGACTATTTTATGTCCTAACGGAATGCATACCTAACAATAGGTGGGCATTTGCACCATTATGACTTAAAATTGATGTGCATTTTAATCTTTTTGCTGTTAATGCTTGTGTACTACTTATGCCAAGCCCTGATTATGGGTCATTTTCTTCAAGATGGCCTCTGTAGATGTGTTTATGATTTGGCTGTGCTACATTTTGTAGAAAAAGAGCACAGTTTCTTCTGAACACACAATCCCCCAAACACCACCAGCAGGCATTCTGCTATTTCTTTTTAGCCCCGCACGCTCAGAAGTCACTGCAGCTGCATGGAATCAGCGTATGGCAAGGCTCGAGGTATTCGTGTACATCAAAATACACAGCAAAATGCGACTGAGGCCACTTTGTGTTCCCAATGCACACAAAATAAGTGGACCTCAGAAAGAACCACAAGCGAACCGTGCTGAGACCACCTCCTAAGGTAGTCTCAGTTCAGTCCATTTCAGAGGGGTCTGTGTCCCATTGGCGTGTTCACATAGGCACAAAAATGCTGAGTCATCGTTCTGAGTCCACTTGAGAGGCTGAAACGAACCAAGTAGAAAAACGCTCTAATAAGTGGTAGCCAGCTGCCATATCACCCTGTACCCTTCTGGTGTAAAAGCCTTGAAGCTACGCAGGTGTGGGACTAGTTAGTATGTGGAGGAGAGACTTCCTGGTAAAATGAAGTTGCTGCTAGGTGAGTTGTTGGTGAGTCACAAGGGGGCGCTCTTCCCTCAGGACCGAAAGTAGAAAAAAATTGTTGTCCCAGCACAGTGAAGAATGTCCCTGATCAAGTTCTCATGAAACTGGCTCTCTACATTTGAACAGCTATTCACTCTCTACAGCTACTCACCCTGGCTGCACAGCATTCCTATCCCCTCTGATTCCTCAGGTTACCATGGTAAAACTGAACCTCAGATAAAATAAGTAAATACACCTACTGCAAGATTTCTGACAGAACATGACGCTGGATGTAATATGCAAATATTGTCTCATGTGATGTCTTTCTACCATCTGTGAATCTGGTGTCACATCCTGTCATCAATGTATACAGCAAGGTTAAAACACCTTAGAACTCATGCCATTTTCCCCATAATTTGCCTTTCTCACAGTTCTCGCAGTTTTCTTTCATTTCCGACCAAGAGACAATATTTTCCCCCCACTGAGAAATTGAAATGGCAAAATTAGTAGAATATACCACGCCATTATGAATTAAATTGTTACCAGGCAGTCTTTAATCAAAGATCACGCTGACCCTGCAGGGACTGAAAGTAAATTGCGGAAGTTGTCTCCTGTTTCGAGGGATGCCATTCTCTCTGCGATCAGGCACTCGGATGTGTTTCCTTGTGGGAGTCCGGAGGTTTAGTGGCAGTAATTGATCAGTGAAATCCGGATGGCATTTAGTGTTTTTCTTCCTTTATTAGGCGCCGTCTGTTTCAGAGAAACTGAAGAATCGTTCTGCTTTTCCCCTTGAGAATGTTCTGTCCTTTTGTGTAGCGTGAGATTATTGCCAAAGTGATGGTGGGCATTGCCAGAAAACAGGGCAATAAATCCATATATTCAGGAGCAGTGCCGCCGTACAGAAAGCTGAGTGTGCTTGTGTCAAAGTACATTTATATGATTTCGAGAGCACGACCGTATATAAAGTCATCCCCGTTCAAGAGGCTGTTTTGGTGGTTAATAATTCTGCCCTCGGCCTCATCCATACAGAAACGGGAACATTCCGGAGTCAGCAGTGAATCTGTGGCTGAAAATGTGCAGACATTTCCCTGGCTTTGATTATCAATATAATGACTTATGATTGCTTCATAAAACATTAATAGGACTCCAGATTGAGAAACTGAGAAAGTGTGGCTACGTTATGTGTTCTTGCTATGTTTTATACATTTCAGTGGCATTATTGAATTTTCGCAAATGGGCATTGCAAGCCTTCTTTTTAATTACACAGTTGATACCATGTCTGTTGCTGGTTATCAATACTCAGTCAGGAGACTTAATTTTCTCCACACCTTGACTGTTAAATTAGCTTGTCAGGGAATCACCCCTTTTCCCCTCCTTCTCTTGCCATTGAAGTTGCCCCTTTACCATCCTGCAGTGTAACTGAAGTGAAGTGGATTGTCAGAATGTGGGCCATAACGACTCAAATCAAAGCTGCTATTCAGACAGACCAACAGTACCTATATAGTAAAGCTCCTTCAGTGGGATGGATAAATATTATAATGTAGAAGCCCAGTGGGTCTTGCCGGAGATGGAAGGGACTTATCCTCTAGAAAATAGTCTGATTCTTCAGAGTCCTGCAGCTTTGCACTCACAGTTCCTCTTGGGAATGAGAATCAGCTCTCATCCTGTTACTCTGAGAGTATACGGAATAAACCATGACAAGCTATGTGGTGGTCTCTGGGCTTGTGTGCATACCCACAGCAGAAATGCAGCAAAAGGACAGATACAAGTGTGGTTCCCTCTCCAGAAAATATCTCAAATAAATTAAATACAAATTAATTTTTTTAAGTTTTGATGTAAAATTATATATTTTGGTATCTGTAAGTTTGCCATGAAATACAGTTCCTCGTTTGCCAAAATGTATTTAGTTAACTGCTAGCACTGTTTATTACTTTGTTCAGCAAGCTAATGCAAATAGCTTAAATTGCAACAATGAAGAGCGTTGTAGATTGAATTTCACATGATTTGTTCTACCCTTGGGTCCTTCCCTGGAGCCTGAGGGGATCACTGTATCATACAGTGCACGTATACACAATGCTGAAGGGGATTTGTTTGACGTTGGTCAGATGACGCCTTCATGGCTAACTTGTAATAGAGCCTTAACTGAGATCATTCATTTTCTTCAGTAGTTCCTGGGAGTTTTCACTGTCTGATACTGTTATTAGGAACAAAATTCCTTAGCATAACTATATTTAATGAATTTAACGTGTTAACATTATTCCACAGAAAGGGAAAGCACTGTATTTAAAATTTTATATGACCCTTTGTTTACCAACTGCATAATCATAAGCCATTCTTGAAGATTATTAATGAAAAGTAAAGCTTTCTTTATTTGTTATAATTAGTATATTGTATGGATTTCTCAGATAAACATGCAGCAGTTTATCTGAGAGTTTATATGCTGTCTGGTGTTAGAAAAACAAATGCACACCAAAAAACTGGGTCACAGGAACATGAGAATCGAAAATGAAAAGACACACTTGTTTGATGCTCCAAAAAAATTGTACTTATTTAGCCATGAGAACCGGTAACATTTTGACCACATTGGTCTTCATCAGAACATCATCAAAATATGCTGTCTGGACCATCATTGAGTCTTGGATGATATATATCACTCTAAATCCTCATAGCTTCTATATTCATGCAGTCAGGTATGCTGCATTGATACACGTTTGATTAATTGAAATTGAAGGTGAAGAGTGAATTCAGGAAACAAAATCTATCTCAGGTTAGTTCTCCCTCTACTTTGTTCTCTCTCTGTCTTCTCTCTCTCTCTGTAGAGTGTATGCTTACAGTATGTGGGTGGAGTTTCTGAGTAAGTGATTCAGTGAGTTATATTTTATTGAAGGATGGCTCAAAATTAACAGTTATAAAATGTGCAAGATAACAAACAAGACTTACGTTTCAGTATTCTGTACAATTTATTGCATTTTCACTCTTTAATGCTATCAAATCTCGCTAGCTTGCAAGGTAAGGCTACAGATTTGCAATTACACAAACCATGAGATGCAATGCAGTCTTTACTTATAGAGTGGTGCACTCAGAAACCGATCATGTCTACGAAGAGCTAAGTAGAGCAAGTAGCCTAGCAAACCATCATAATTGCTAGCTAGCTGTTTTGAAATTACACCACAGTGCACGGAAGTATTAATTGTCTTGAAACAAACTGTTATCTCTGGCACAATAGGTTCTGTTATTCAGGATGTTTCCAACCATTTCCAAAATCATGCTTTGCTTCCAAAACAATGAATTTTAAGAAAAAATGTGTTTTTAATGTAATGGTGCATCACATCCACTGGGTTTTATACTAAAGTGCATTTCATTTATCATAGTCATCAAAAGGCTTCAGCCAGCATTAATAGGCTGAGCATGTATGCATATAGTGGCTTTGATGGTTCCCGTAGGAGCTACATATTTTGAGAAACTCATGAAAAGGCGGGGTTAAGTTTGCTCCATGGTTGTTGTTTTCCTGGTTTTCTTCTGCTGAGATGGTTAATGGAGTAGTTGAAAGGAGCATTACCACAAAGGATTTTTTCATGCAAGTTTTTTCCCACTTGTGAATCCTCTGAAAAATACTACTTTCAAATTTTCTCCACGGTGTAGTGGTGCAGGCTTTAAGATGGCAAATTGGTGCCGAGAATAAAAATGAATCCCGTTGGGTGTCAATTTCCGCAGCTCAAACATGTTTTTTTATTTATTTTTTTATTTTTTATTTTTTGCATTTTGCAGGCAGGTGTATATGACTTTTGTACTCTGATGTAATGCAAACTTTAAGCACATTGTATGTGTACAGAAATTCATGAAGTGCCTGAAGTGTGGAAGTTTGGGACATTTTGTCTGAAAAATCCCCCCCCCCCCCCAAGTGTGAATCTCCCCCACCTGCTGCATGTGCATCTGAGGAAGGGTGGGAGAGAGCAGTGTACCCAGTGCAAATCAGCAGGAAGCACTGAAGTTAGCAGAGTCTCACTTGCATCACAAGTGAAAGTCTCAGCTCTTAGGAACATGTATTGTCGGGGAGGTTGGGGGAGTGATTCTGTCAGGTCTGTAATTAATGGCTGAGGGGCCTGACCGGAGATCAAAAATAATTTTCGCAATCTAAAAATGTTATGGCGAGCTCAGCCAACCTATCAGAAGTATTGCTGATAAAGTTTTGTAGTGTATGCAGCACTCACAGTTACAGATTAGGGACAATACTTTTCATTGGCCAGACGTGACCTTTCTTTATAGACTTACTTCTGTAGATGTAATTCATAATGCCTATTGTTATAGACTTGTTTTGCTGTCCCCGAGGGCTATGTGTTCGTACTGTAGTTTGACTGTGTACAGAGATCACATCCATCATTTTTAAAGCCATGGGTTATCATTGATTTATAACCCTTTTAACCCATGCCCCCTTTTTACGATGTTTCATTTATTTCTGACAACAGTGATGATTAAAAAATATATGCATCTCCTCACCAAGACATTGGTGGAATATTGACACATGTATTCACAGATATGTGCTCTCTTGCATCTCCTCTAAATCAGGGACTGATTGATGCACTAAATGTAAAGAAAAAAAATGCATTTTCAGTCCTAAAGATCAACAAAGCTCAAGGGAATCTTATAGATTCTAGATGTCTAGCCCGGCACGCACTATTGTACAAGAATTGCACAAGTGCTTTTATGGACTGGAGAGAAAGCAAGGCCGGAGCAAAGTAATTCACTGCCTACACTCTGCCGTTGGGCAGAACATTCCGGTCTCTGCTAACAGCAGGCATGAGGTACTAAGGTACTGCACTACTTCCTGCGGTGAGGCTTGTGGATGAGTGGAGCAGATTTAGTTCAGTGGTTGTCTTCCACAGGTCCCTGAGGACAAGCAGGTGACCCGCTAGGGAACTATGCTCTGAGTGACCTCACTCGTACTTAAAACAGTTTAAACAAAGAAAAAACCCAGGTGTAAGTAGTTTACCTGTGGAATTGTGTTAAACATTGTGGGATGATTTTTTGATTTGACACAACTGGAGGACTTGAAGCCTGCTATGTTATGTATGTAACAATAGCTAGTCAAAATGAGTCACAATAGCTTCAAGAAATTACAGGAGCCCTTAGTATTGTGGTTACTGCAGACTGCTGTAAATGAAAGATTGTGCTTTGTATTGATTGTCTTTAAGAGCATTCAGCTTCTCTGGTAAACTGGTCAAAGAGCACAGAACTAGCTGTTCCCCTGGGTCACACAGAATAAAAGCTCTGATCGTCAGAAGCATAACAGCCTCAATACTCCTTCACAGAGCGTCACGTTGGAATATTTAGCTTTCATAATCACCCAGTGCTATTCACTTGCCTTCGCATGTATCACACAAGAGAATTTCAGTATGTGAAATTCACAGACTGCTCAGGCTACATAGCACTGCAGGAAAGCAATTACTGATCAGTGGAGAGACATAGACCAGAGGCGAGGAGAGCACTGCGCAAAAGGCATGGTGCACGTGGAAACAGGGCTGGGTTACACTGAATATATTATCAGTGGGTGTGGCGTAGCTGGATTTATTAATAGCCAATCAAATGACGTCTTTTATTCCCTTCAAGAGCCATATCCATTGCACAGGGCATACTGTCAATTTGGAAGACAAGGATAATGATATCATAATCAGATGTTTCTCAGAAAACATACTTTTGTCATTTTTTTTCAAACAATTGTGTCCAAAAGATTCTCTTAAATAAGGGACATTTTACATTTGTTCAAATTTTCTTCCATCAAAATTAAAAGGTTTCCTAAAAATGTATTATAGGCCAGATTTAATTTCCCATTAAACCTGTAGTTAAATAGCTTAAATATGCTATACTATAACTAAGAAATAATGACAACAGTATCTTGAAGTTTTATTAGACAAAGTAAAATTAGGGAAAATCATACAATATAAAATGACTCGATGTTTCTCAAATGAAAGAAGGAAAAATTATAACTGAACTGAGTGGGCTTGCATAAGTTGTGGTATATAATTACTCATAGACATTGCTAAGCAACAAAACAGCAAGTCTATCTCCATGCGGCATAGCTGTCACATCTGCATATAGAATTGAAATTGGACATACATATAGAAGAGGTAAAAACGTGATTAGAAAGTAACTGGCCAACAAATGAATTAAAAAGCCTACAGAAAACCAAGACTGGCTGAGAAAGCTTTCTTTACTCTTCCCTACTGACTACATAGATAAAATAAGTGTATATATACTGTAACATGAGCAAACTGCAACTCATCGAATCCCTCTTGTACCGCTTTTGGCAACAAAAAACACGTGACCTTCCTAATTGGTTGTACGTTTAAACATGATCCATGCACAGTATTATCTTTTGAACCAGAACAACCTTAAACAATTAAAAATAGAAATAAATACAGGAATTAAAATCACATATAAAGAAAGAAAAACAATGAGCAATAAATGCAATATATGGACATATATATAATCTTCAAACGCTGCCTTTTGAATAGGCTGCGAAACGTGCATTGTACGGGAAAGCCTCAAAATGAGCAATCCGCTGCACAACCCTCCGCAGCTGCTCCCCTCCCACTTCAGCGCAGGGTGAGTCACAAAATTACCAAAGGGCTGCGATGCATCGAAATCCGACTGCTTGCATCATGCCATATGAAAATAGAGCTGTATGGGAACTGGTTAAGGGGAACAAATGCAACAGTAACCTCTGAGCTCGTATAAAACCATTCTACTTCTGGCATCAGCTAAAATGGATTCCAACTTCATAGACCCTAAGTGATAAAGTTGGCATAAGGGGGCTCCTGAAAGAATTCACTGCACCTTACATAAAGCACTCATAAGACCTTAGATAGTCTTGTGGAACTATGGAATTCTTAGACATCCCCTTTAATAACACAAGTCCTGGTCTGGATCTCTGTAAAGCTGCTTTGTGACAATGCCCTTTGTAAGGGCTATTCAGATATAACTGAATTTAATTGAGTGGGACATAACCTAAGGGGAGTCTACATAGGCCTTGTTAACACTGTGCATTAAGCATTCACAAGACCTTCATGGTAATTTCAGAAATGCCCATCGCTGAAAATGGGTGTTTTGGACTTTACATTTAACATTTTATATCCTGTAATGTGACATTTTACTCTGCATGTATATCACAATTGTCATTTGTGTTGAATAAATGTTTTATGATAGCTTAGATGACTGTTTCTGCAACCCTCGGTAATTTGTTTTGGAATGCCTGCGTAACCTCCCAAGAGCAAAATGTTACTGTTAATTGTATTCTGCCACTGTGGAAATATTGTTGAGGCTAGGGCCTGCGATGTCTTAGCTATAGGGCCCTGCCTGAGCTCACGTCCTTTCCTAGCTGAGTCACTGAATAGCCCTTAGAGGACTGGAAGACGTAGATTCAGAGTGAAAGTCTTTATAGACCATATCTTAAATGTAAACACCAGGTCAAACTAAAGCACAGCCAAACCTGGCAAAGCTGTCTTTTGAGTATGAGGTTTTATGATCTGCCGTAAAAAGCAGATGCAGTAAAAATATTGACACTGCTCCCACTCAGTTATATATGTTCTCTTGGAAACTTAAGGGGTTCCCATTGTGTTGAAATAGGTTTTTTGTCATTTTTCTTTTGATAGCTTCTAAACATACAAATGGGATATCTGGCCAGTCTTCCTATGCCATGTCTAAAATGGCACCGTTCCAAAGCTCAACCCTAGACAATGACTTAGCTATCTTGTTTCATAGAAACAAATGAAACACTTAATTAAATTTTGTATTGAATAAAATGACAAATAACTTTGTTATGGGGTGCTATGGGAGTGCTTTCCAATTGCCACAATGTTATTATACCTTTTACTTTTTAATCTTGCCAGTTTAAATGTTTTGATTGTTTTCTCACACTTGTAAAGGGTGTCCTATTTCATTTTTCCTGTATACTGTTGTTTGATTTCTCTCTCTTTCTCTCTCCCACCTCTCTCTCTCTCTCTCCAGGTGACACTGCTGGTTCTTGTGGAGACCCAGGCACTCCTGCTCATGGAAGCAGAGAGGAGAGCAGTTTTAGGGTTGGTGGTAAAGTGCGCTTCACTTGCTCCACGGGCTCCACACTGTACGGTTCAGCTGAGCGGATGTGCTTCCCTAATGGCACCTGGTCCGGGAAGCAGCCCACCTGTAAACGTGAGTTTCACACTCGGGTCAAACTGTTGGGCGTGCTATCTTAAGCTACCCTGCAATGTGTCTACCCTCGGCTCCCTACCCAGCCAACCACTTTCTCTACTTTCTGTACCAAGGATTGGCAAAACTATATTGAGCCCAGCCCCAATACATTTTTAGAAAATTTATTTCATAAAAATGATCCACAACCAGGGCGCAAAGACAGAATCTGTGGCCAAAATTCAATACACACACACAGACGTGCACATTCCTTCTGGCTTACATTGCATTTCACAATCTAGGACCTCTGTAAGCTAATACACTCCTGATCTTAACAGAAGCTCTCTCTCTGCCACAGCACAGTGAATCATGTTTCAAAATTCCATCAGAATAAAATATCACCACATCCTGGTTTTGGAGGACACAAAAATGATTCTTTCAGTTGTTCAGAATGTTGAAAATGGACTCGGACGTTTTTAAGACACATGGAAGTCCCAAATGTCGGCGGAAGGTGAAGAAGTCTTACTGGCTGCCTTCACTGTCTTTATAGTGATATGGTCCTCAGGCGGGAGAGCGTGGTTTAAATCAATTTCAGTGAGGTGCCGTTTCACTTCGCCGCCCCGGTCTTAGCAGCTGTGGTACAGCTTCGAAACCAAACAGATTTACAGTCGGTTGACTCCCCACACCCTGGGAAAGCTGAGCGTCTCTCCCTTTCAGCTCTGAACGCTTGTGTTGCATTAAACCCCTGTTCCATTCCCACCTTCTAAGTCAGCACTGATGCTTTCCTTAGATTGTCCCTCTGTCGACCAATCACTACACTGTAAATGTCACTGCTGGCCGATGTAATCGGAGCCAGCCATTTGATGCTGCCTAGCTCTCCGTTTGGCCTCCTTTGACCAAATCGTCCACACAGTTTATACAATACATTTTTATCTGCAAATACATTTCAAATATGTTTGGCTTGCTCACTATCAGCTTGGGCTCATTTTAGTACGAAGAAATGTGACCGCACATCGTCTCTTGCCAAAAATCCAATTTCATTTTCGATGGCTCAGTTTAAAACCTTCACCTGGTCATGTGCTTCTAACGTCCACTACCTATTTATCATACACACCAGTGATATAATATAATTTCTATATTTCAGTCAGGACCACTGTCGTCAAGGTTAGAATCTTCATTAATAATCCTAAAAGGCAATACAGTTATGTTTGGTGGCATATGGCTCTGTTCTGGAAGCCCTCCCGGCCATTCACACAAGCAAGCGTGGGTGAGGCAGGGAGGGAAGCAGCAAACCCTCCTAGAGGGGTACACACTGTACAGATCCAGCAGCAACGAGGACCATTATTAACCTTTAATTATACAGGATAGGATGATAGCATATCTTTGGCAACAGTACCATCCACTGCACCACCGTGCCACCCATAAAGGAGGAGGGAGGGGCTGGGGTGGTGGTGGGCTTTTAGAGTAGCAGTCTGCAGCAAGCATACAGTAAATACAGCAGGAGGGAACAGGTTTGTACAGGCAGTCTGCAGCAAGCATGCATACAGGAGGGAACAGGTTCAGACAGGCAGTCTGCAGCAAGCATGCATGCAGGAGGGAACAGGTTTAGACAGGCTGTCTGCAGCAAGCATGCATGCAGGAGGCAGCAGGTTTAGACAGAAAATATGGAGCAAGCATGCATGCATGCAGGAGGCAGCAGGTTTGTACAGGCTGTCTGCAGCAAGCATGCATGCAGGAGGCAGCAGGTTTGTACAGGCTGTCTGCAGCAAGCATGCATGCAGGAGGCAGCAGGTTTAGACAGGCAGTCTGCAGCAAGCATGCATACAGGAGGGAACAGGTTTAGACAGGCTGTCTGCAGCAAGCATGCATGCAGGAGGCAGCAGGTTTAGACAGAAAATCTGCAGCAAGCATGCATGCATGCAGGAGACACCAGGTTTAGACAGGCTGTCTGCAGCAAGCATGCATGCAGGAGGGAACAGGTTCAGACAGGCAGTATGCAGGAGGAAGCAACTAAATGGGTAGGGGAAGGGAGTTTAAATAGACTGCCCTGTTATGTGAATAGACGGCGATAGGTGAACATCACTAATCAGCTAAGCCATCAGCTGATTCAGCCAGAGCCAGGCTTGACTGCCGTGGCGTGTCTGAACTAACGTGTCGCTCAATTATTGTTAATATATTATAGAGATATGCTGTATTTGTTAAACAAAAATATTTATGGTAAATCACCAGCTTGATTCTTTTCATTGGAAATCTTTGAATGTAATCGTAGCATTCTATAAAACCTGTTTGCTCACATTATGTTTGTATTAGTAGAAGGAATCACATGATTTGTATGCTATGACTCATTTTAAAATCCTTTGTATTGCAAGAATTGCTGTTCACTCTGTTGAATAAAGCTATGCGTTTTGCGAAACAAAATAGGCCACAGAGCTGTTAGAGAGAGTATTTCAGAAAGATAATGCACAGTTGTAACCATACAAAGTATGAAATGGACTGGGAAAGCACAACAAAAATACAATACATAAAGCGCCAGCAAAACGACATTAAAACGACAACATATGAATATTAACAGAGAATATTGGCCATGATTGGTCTAAAAATGAGATAAAATAGTGTGAAATAAATTGTTGCTTTAGAATCATGCAGTTCAGCAGGGGGTGAAATAATTACTTGAATATTTGTCCTTCCCTTTTGTATTTGTCTTTCACATTATCCATCTTATTCGTGTTCTTTATATAGTATATGGATGTGTGAGAATAGTATTTACATTCATTATCCCTTTTCAGAATATCCAGCAAAAATGCAAAGAGGTATATTTTGTAGTTTATACAGAAAGGTTTCAGTATTCAATTAAATCAGGTCAATTGCCTTACTTCATCAAAGAATTGCGTGTTTATCAAATGTTGGAGGGCATTCAGGATCTTTGCATATTTGAATGTGCAATTCAATAAAGGCTAGTGAGCTAATTTAACCTTTACTTTTTAAATAACCTGAATTCTTTCTGGTTAAGAATCACTCCTTTTCAAATAGATATTACAGCCCTATTAGCAAGTGATTTCTGTTCTACATAGCAGCTAATGTAAGGGTGGCAGTGTTGTATAATGGTTTGGGAACTTGGCTTCTAACACAAAGGTTGTGAGTTTGATTCCCAATTGGAGTGCTACTGTTGGACCCTTGAGCAAGGTACTTAACCTGAATTGCTCCAGTAAAAATAGCCAGCTGTATATCCAGATTGTATGTAAAAATGTAATCTGTGTTAGTCACTATGGATACCACCATCTGCTAAGTGCTGAAATGTAATGAGTGCATTTCCTTTGTTAACTTCTCATGAAATTATTTTAGTTGACAATAGAAAAAACTGGTTGAAGTTCAGAACTGATCACTGATCTGTTATGATTATTATTCTCAAGTATTATCTTATTTAATGAAACGTTTACAAAAGCACAATTATTCCATCATTGGATTATTATCAGTGTTAAATTTATGTCTTGTTTTTGGGCTGTCACTAACTGGCTTTCTGTTCCCCTCTCTAGCGGTGCACTGTGGGAATCCTGGCACCCCCGCTAACAGCCGTGTGTTCCACATGGAGGGAACTAGCTACTCCCACTCCATTGTTTACACTTGCATGGACCGGTACCTGCTTTCAGGGTCACCTGTGCGGCAGTGCCTGGCCAATGGCACATGGTCTGGCAACCCACCAAACTGCACCAGTAAGTGTAATTATTAGCAAGGAACTTTACAGACAACTGTTTATTAGGAAATGTGCATTTGAAATATTGTTCATCATGTTGATATAAAGACATGCCAGAATGGTAAACATAGGCTATGATTAAACACAAATTAATCCTTCAAAGATTAATTCTGTAACTTCCAGTAATGAATGCTAATGTAATTAATCCTGTCAATTTGTCTCTTTTATCCATATAAAATATGTGTTCCAGCAGTGTTCTCATTTCTTAAACTGTAAGCCAGGCATCAAAGGTATGAATGATGAAAAGTGTCCCTTCAAGGTATTCCTAGAATAGGAACAGAATCTGAAGGTGAACTGGAGAGGAAGGCATTCTGGGGATGCCTCTGGGTAAGACTGAATGAGGAAAGCTTAAGGTCTGACTTCCTCTGTAGAAAAGGCATACATCTACACTTTTGGAGGTAGAGGCAAAAAATGGGGAGGAGGGTACCTTACCATGACTTAAACATGATAAAAAATGAAAAAGGATAATAATTTTAATTGGCCTCTCCTCTTTGTGTGGCAAACATGAACAGCAACTGGTGTTAACTTGAAAGAGAAAGCTTGGCAAGAGCTTTTGTTCAAATAGTGGCATACAGTTTGATTTCAGCCATGGTAATCTCATTGTTGTCTGTGCAAAGGATTGTGGGGTTCTCCTGGTATGTTATGCAAGACCATGAGCTGTACAAGAAAAATAAATTACACTGGATCCACTGGTTTGTAGTTGATATTTTGAACATCTAAACACACTGAATGGTTTTCAGACAAAATGTAATATTAGACAAAGGGAACCTGAGTAAACACAAAACACATTTTTTAAATTATTATTTAATTTATTTAATGAAAAAAGTTACCAAACACCCATATCACCTATGTGAAAAAAGAATTGCCCCTTTAAATTTAATAACTGGATGCACCACCTTTATTAGCAATAACTGCGACCAAACACTTCCTATAATACAATATCACATTGCCATGGTGGAATTTTTGCCCACCCTTCTTTGCAGAACTTCTTTAATTCAGACAAATTGGTAGGTTTTCAAACATGAACTGCTCATTTCAGAATCTCTATCGGGTTCAAGTCAGACTTGAACCAAGTTCAACCCATGACTCGAGTGACTTGGCCACTCCAAAACTTTTTCCGATCCAGGTGCTTTTTTTAAATGTGAGCTGAACATTGTTTCTTTTGGTTTGCAGTAGTTTCTACCTTGCTATTCTCCCATGAATCCCATTTTGTCTCGGTCTCTTCCTTATTGTGGAGTCACGAACACTGACCTTAGGTGAGGCTAGAGAGGCTGGCAGTGGATGTTTTTCTGAGATCTTTTTTTGGCTGGACCGCAACAGCGGGGCCAGCCCTACAAACGCAAATGTCTGTGAGGTACTGACTGACTGAGTGATGAAGTTACACCATTGGTTGGCCAAGTTATGCAGTTACACCACTGGTCGGCCGGATCACGTGTTAGGGCCAGCCATATATTAGGTTTTAACCTGGTCGTGTTTTTTTACTTCTTGGATGAGTTGTTGCTGTACCATTGGAGAACTTTTGGCAGGAAGATTGGTCAGTGTTCCAAGTGTTCTTCATTTGGAGATAATGGCTCTCACTGTGGTTCAGTGGAGTCCCAGAGCCTTAGAAATGGCTTTGTAACCATTTCTAGACTGATATATTTCAATAACCTCTTTTCTTGTCTCTTCTGGAATTTCCTTTGATCATGGCATAGAGTGCTTGTAGAAACTTGTGGTGACTACTCTCTGATGGTAAAGTTCACTGTGAGTGAGGTTTAACTTTTAAAAGGCTGGCTGCAATCAAGCCTGGCTGAGTTCAATCAACTGAATCTAATTATCAATACAATTTGGTTAATTGGTTGATTGAATAATTTTAATTATTTTAATTGATGTTTTTTGTCTTTACTCAGGTTCCCATTGTCTAATATTAAATTCTGTATGCAGATCTGAAACCATTCAGTGTGACAAATATGTAATAATAGAGGAAACAACGGCACTGTATGTCATATTGGGCCAAAGCTACCTTCTTCATTTCCCTTGAATTTTATGTTAAATATATGGAAGTTACACAACTTAATTCAATCTCTGTTGTTTTGTACACACAAATCATTTATTATATTATTTTTATTAAAATATTTCTTCGAGGGTGAAAAAGATCAAGAAATCTGTGTTTTTGAGATAGGATAGGTTACTTGGACAATTTTATACTATTTTTATATTAGCTTTAAATTTTAGAATAATAAATTTTAAAATTCAGAATAGATTATGTTATTGACTATTTTAATTGGTTGTATATCTTGGTTTTAGTTAGGATGCAATAGGTACCTTGAAATTAATTCTGAAACCTCTCTATATATGTAAGTTATGGGTCTGTGAACTTAATTCTAAGTGTCTTAATTCCAATGGGAGAAAAAAATCTTTCAGCATTTGTTAGATGTAAAGAAAGGTAGTAAAATACATTTTCCATTTTCTGTAGATAGCTGAATCAAGCAGTTATCCAATATGAATGAAGTAGGGTTTGAGTGAATTGAGACATTAAGAGGGAATTTTAGCTTTCCAAATGCATGTACTGATAATGGTGAGAACAGGAGATCAATTTGAGATAAGAGTGCATATCCTTTCAGAAGGTAAAATATTATATGCATGGTTTCGTCAGGAGAAGGAGAGCGCTCTACAATCAAAAGGAGTCCTATATCAAACATGCACTCAGTTTTATCTTTCCACTATCTAAATAGATAACTGAAATGCACATTAACAAGAATGGATTTAAAAACACATTTTCTGATAGTGTCCTGTTTTTCAAATCTAAAGAAATGTATTCATTGCATTATGTAATGACAATTTTGTTCAAAATTCTAATACTGAATTAATCAGTTTTTAAATATCAATCTGCAAGCCTTTACACTATATGCAAAGTGAGCAGCAGATGCATGACTTGAAGTCTTACTTATTCAATGTCTCATATATCTAAAATTGCTTGAGTGATATGCTGTGATATGAGGACATGTGCAGCCGCTGGAGACATCGGTAAGATCTGCAGCATTGATTATTGATGTGAGAGCTTTTGAGACTTATGGGAAAAGAGGTTTTCTAACATTGATTTTTACATGTTACGGTAACAGTGAGATCTATCATTCAGAATAAAAGGAATACTGCCTGGGGGATATCTTTGTGTCTGCATAAATTGGTTGTTTTAATGTGATTTGTGATTCCTGCAGTTTATGTTAGCTGCTACAGTCACTTTATAGCTATGTGGAATACATGAATTGCTGATATCTTTGTGCTGCAGCTCGTCCTGCATTGAGAGTGTAAATGTATGAATATGAAAGGTTTGGCATAACGAGTATACAAAGACAATTAGAAAGGATGAAATAGTGATGTGCCGACAGTTTGCTCTAACTGTAGTCATACTGTTGATTGTTTTAGATGAAAAACCATTTAACAGAAGAAATGCAAGTGCCCAAGCAGTATTTTTGAGCAAATAAATGAAAAACTATTTTTTTAATGCATTTTACTCTTGAGAGTATCACTGACAACATAAACAGCGTCATCTGTTTTGCCCACTGGAACAGTTTTGAAAGGTCATAATATAATTTGACAGTGACATTGCTTTTTATTTTGTGTATTACAAGACTCGTTTGGTTTCAGAAATGTACAATTTCAGTATATTTTTTTGGACCTGATCATTTTCAATTTGTACATTTGTTGAATAGATTATACACTGTGCCTGCAGCAAGGGAAAACGGGGGAAACAAATGCTAGGAAACTTGAAAACATATTCCATAAACGTATTCCATGTTCATGCACTAGACATATTCCATTTTCCTTCTGGAGTCAGTGTCAAGATTTCAAGAGATACTATAGTTTTCCGGGTTAAAAATGTTTTTATGTGTGCAAAGGATATAACATCAAAAATTAGCTTCAGCTATATAATCATGTACAGAGCATGGGATGCTATCATTGCCTTAGCGTCAGAGACAGTACTGATGATCTTAGAGAGAAGTTCAGAGCAGCAACAAAATTAAAAAAGCAAAAACATGCAGCACCGGCAACCCAGAAGCAAACATATAGGCACCAATGTACTGTAGGACACGAAGCAGTGCAGAATGTGCAGAAATATTAGGTGGTGTGATTACCATAGTTACCTTTGATTGCTGTGTTGTGCCTTTTAGTAACCGGGTACTGGAAGCTGAATTACATACCTTTGTTTACATGATTAAGATGTACACCAATGACCCTGGCACAAGAATATAAAGGAGCAATAATAACGTTGTTTTGAAAACAGACTTTACATATGCAATTCCCATGACATGCTCATTTTCAGTTTGATGCAGAAAAGTATCATTTCAGCAAGCTTGAAAACTGAGACCTGAATGTGAGTTGATAAAAAAAGCAGGTTACACTTGTGTAACTGCGTATGCTCTTTTGAAAATTATATCTTTAACATCTAGTCTTTACTTTCATAAAGTACTGTTATGTACCTGAACTGTAATGTTTACAGTGATTTATACAGTAGACATTCCTATGAAGATTTACAAGAACCTGTAAGAATTCACAAGAATTAATGAGAAATATAAACTAACTACTAATAATAATAATAACAACAAAGAATGCATCTCAAGGGGCTTCACAGAACATAAACCAAATGGAGAAATCTAATCGTGTAATACAAGTAAAAGAATGATGAAAGAAGGTTAAAAAAAATTGTAAAGTATATGCACTTACAGATGAGAAAATGTAACACGGCATATAACTCACAGAATTATAGCAATAGGAATTTTGGGGCACAGACTCAAAACTAAGTTTCACTGTATGAAACAATGCTACTAGAAATAGTTGTGAAGTGTTGTAATCAATAACTGCATTGTCATACAAATCTCATAGGAATAAAGGAAGCAAAACAAAACCCAAATTTCTGCTGTAACAGCAAGCACAAAGTTCACTGCTAATTAACTTCTTATTGGGTTTCAATAATTCCGCCAAAACTGCATAAAGTTGATGTCTTACACAATTATTTCTCACTTGAAATTTTAAGTTTTAATTGTCTGTTCAGTGTAGGAGGTGTCAAGGTCCAGAATGCCACTGTATGCACGTTTTGTTCTTGTTTAATTTTAAAACACATCCCCCGTAAAGGTGTATATTTGAATATTGTGTCAATTGACTTTCAGCAGAGACAGTATATGGCACTCACTACTGGTGACATGATGTCCTCTTTTGCCCTGATATTTCTTCTTTTTTGGACCAAAAATATATATCCAGGCTAGATTTTTCATTCCTAAAAATGTACTGTTATGTTTTTCTCATTCCATAGACTGTATTTGAACAAACAAACTGACTATATTGTATTCCTTAGACTGTATCATATTCATAACAGCTGTCAGCCCCATCCTCTTCTTTTAAATCTAATATGTGGTCACCCTAATAGTGTAAATAAGAGATTAAATGAAGAACAAACCCAACTGTATAGTGCTGAATAAAGAGTGAATAAAAAAACCTTAAAATTAAGATTATTTGCATTCACAAAAACAATTACACCAAAGGATTTCCTGTTTATATTTTTACTTTTGTTGTAATGTTTTTCTTCAAAATGTAAAACAATTATAGCCTTAAATATTAAGCAGACCGTGATCACCATGTTCCGGTTACATTCTGTTCTCTGTGTTAAGAAGCGTTTGTGTGGTTTCCGCAGTGATAACCTGTGGTGACCCAGGGACACCAGCCAAGGGTCTGAGGTATGGAGACGACTTTTCAGTCGGGCAGAATGTCACATTCCTGTGCCACCCTGGGTTCATCATGGATCCTGCCGATTCTGCTACCCGCTCCTGCACTCTCAATGGCACCTGGAGTGGAGTCACGCCCACCTGTACAGGTACATCCTCCTCGCCATTCGGGCATTCTCTGACGCACTGCTTCATATTAACACAGAGGGCTCAGTCTTACACCCGGCGCAAAGCGGCGCCAAGCGCAACGCAAAGTGTCTTTGCTAGTTTCAGACCGACGCAGTTGTCATTTTCCCGTCCAGCGCCCACGTTGTTTAAATAGCAAATGTAAATTGCGCCCATCTGAGCGCCCATGGGCGTGTTGGTCTTAAAATGAGGCGTGGTCAGGCGCAATGTTGGTGCATTGCTATCTTGAGGCAGCGGAAAGCGATTGCGCGATTGACCAACAAAAACCTGGTCTTAAGTCAATGGCGCAGTATTTTACTGTTATTTTAAGGGCACATTATTTAGATAGTAATATGCGCCTATATAGGCGGGTGCACAACGTGCAATATTTTTTTAAAATACATGCCATTTCCTCTGCAGAGAAGCGTTCTTTCCTACTACTTGGCAAATCCGCCATTATAATAGCAATCCACCAAGGTGCAAGTATACCTGGATTTTAAAGGGAATGGGAGATGACACTCTGATTGGTTTATTTCATGTTACGCCCAAAACACACCTATGATTAATTAAGAGTCTAAGTACAACCCCTTTGAACCATGCGCCTTACTTTGCGCTCAGATTATCCGCTGTTAAACTAGCAAAAGTGGATTTGGACACGCCCTAAATGCACTTGCGCCATGCGCTTTAGACCGTGCGCTTAGATCGTTGAAATATAGCCCAAAACTGTAAGTGTGGCTCAGATCACCTAAATACACAAATCTCATAATGTATGGCATCTTTGTCAACAAACTGTGCATGTACACTGTTTTAAATGTGTATTTTAGCTTTCATGTATGTTCTGTGGTAAATAAGGTCAAGGTGCACCAAGTCTGGGATTCATGTCAGGTGACAGGTAACACCAATAAAAATGTCAATGTGACGTCCGTAACCTCAGTTGCACTGGCAAACCCTTCTGCTGAAAACAGAGGCCCGCAGCTCCATCACACCATCTCTGAGGTGCAAGGAGATCAGCAGACTGACTCAGGAGCCAATCAGCTCTAGCCGTCTCTACCTCTATATGTACAGAGGACCCGTGTCAAATTTCCTTCTTCTCATCATTTTCTCATGAGAAGCCAGGTGCCCCTTTCTTTGATCATAAAACATCAAAGAAATCTGAAAGGACGCATTTTACGAAAGGCACTAGCTGTCAGAAACGTCCATCCGTGTTCAAAGTCTTGTGTTCCACGTCAGAACAGAATTTGAATTATTTGTTCATGAGAATTCTGTGCCGGGGGCCGCCCGCTGACTCCTCCTGCTAAGGCACTGGGGCACTGAGGCACTGGCTATGTGTTGAGCCCCAGGGAGGGTTTCATTCTGTGGGGCTCCTCCTGTCAATCAGGCGCTCCTGTGATGTGGTGCCCACTCGAGTGGCCTGCAGAGTGAAGAGTGAGGGAGGACTCAGCAGTGAGACGGGCCTACCGACCCAGCTGGACAGTACTGATTAGGATGATCATTTTGATGAAATTGTTTAACAAGCACGGAACCGTCCAGACCCACGGCGCAACTCACTTCCGCAGACACGTTTTAGCTGGCACCACCTGCGCATGCGTCCGACTAAACGTCCGTGAGTGAGTGACCACAATTTGCCATGCATAGCCCACGGCGGCAGTCCTGCCTGCGCGCCATGGGAAAAATGTATAAATAATAATTAAGTAGAGCATTTTGACTCAAAAGAAATATTTTATGTAACATGGAATAATGACGAGAACAGTATCTAGCACCGTATAAAGCTTGAAAATCGAGTTTCTGCCTACTACATGACCTTGCAAGCTATACCGCACAGCCACTTCTCTCTTTGTGAGAATTTACCTTTTGCTAATTTCCTACTGCTCCTTTTGATAATGTCCCCACATTCTACTGATAAAACTCAACCTGAAGAATCTCTTGTAATTCACTTTTTTAATCCCTTTTATGAAAATGTATTTGAGGGTAGGTGTTCGAGAGACGAAGCTTACTTTTCATGGTTTTCTTGATGTATCTCCAAATGTAATGGCTAAAGTAATATGATCCAAGGCACCTCTACCTTTGATTCACTCAATAGCTATGCATACTGGGTGAATCAAAGTGATTTCATTATATTTCACTGTACTGTGTACATCATCATATACCACAAAGACAATACACGCTCAGCAGCACAGTAGTTGCATTGTTGAAGTATATTCTCAGTAAACTCACCTTATCTCTTTCAACTCCAAGTCCAACTCCAGCTCCAAACATTGTTCCATGGCAGGTGTAAGCGTAATTGTTCTCCCTCCTGTCCTCTTATGCCCTCAGCTGTGACCTGTGACTCACCCCCTACAATCTCTAATGGGTTAGTGGAGGGTGCAGATTTTCAGTGGGGTTCCAGTGTGAGTTACAGCTGCTCAGCAGGGTATGAGCTGTCCTTTCCTGCAGTCCTCACCTGCGTGGGTAGTGGTTCCTGGAGTGGTGATCTGCCTCAGTGCCTGCGTGAGTCACTTCCTCTTCCTTTTTGCAATTGATTACTGTTCCTGTGCTGTACTCTTCTTTTACACCTCCCATCATTTTGTGATTCAGCCTTACTGCTTCTTGTCTTTAAGGGGTTATTTCAGTATTGTGAAATTATTTCAGTTTCACTGTGTGTTTTCAACTGACCTAGTTTTTGCTTGCAATATGTAATATCTTATGTACTTACTTAGGTATTTCTAACACTTTACACATCAGCTTTACGGTAAGTATAAGTGCATTCACAGGTTCATAGTGTAAAGCATTGACTCCGTTATGCCTCCAGAGGTTGTATGTATGTATGTGTGTGTGTGTGTGTGTGTTTATGTGTTTGTATGTATGTATGTGTGTGTGTGTGTTTGTATGTATGTATGTATGTATGTGTGTGTGTGTGTGTGTGTGTGTGTGTGTGTGTGTGTGTGTGGCAAAACGTAAATTTAGCTAAATTCCTCATATTTAGATTCAAGTCACATCCTCGTTGTGTTTCTTTGTTTTTTTTGTTTTTTTTGGCAGTGAAAAGTGTGCTTGTTGGTAAGTCATGCAGGCAAAAAAATAACAATTGAAGTTTGGCTAGACACCCAAAAAAAGAAGAGCTGTATGTGAATTACGCAAGCATTTATAGCTAATGGCAAAGAAACTCAGAATAGCAAAGGTACATAATACACCGAATAGATCAACAATTCTGTCCATTCCGAAGTCTCAGTTGTGGAATTGCATCTGTTCATCAGCACTCTGCTGGCTTCAGGACTCTAAACAGATGATTTCAGCTGACCTAATCATGTAGTAATAACATCATTTGAGGCTATGGTCTAGTCAGAAAATGAAAAAGAAAAACTCAATATAATAATTATAAGTGCTAGGCATAAATATTTTAGCACTCCATAAGAAAAACAAGCGAAGCCACATTCTGTCTGATGCCGCCTTTTTATCCTTTCCTTTTTATCTCTGTCATAATTGGTGCCTCCTAGCTCTGGGCATCCACATTCCTGTGGGTCTCACTAATGCAATTCAGAGTTGCTTGACATTTGATGTGTATGCGTAATTCCGAATTCCAACACTTTTGATTTATTTATCCGGGTGCATATTAACCCAAAGCACGCCTGAATGGCACCGAGGACAGTAAGTAAAGCAAGTTCCCGAGCCGTCATTACCTGAAATGGGGCAAATAAGAATCAAACAACCTGTGGATTTATTGTGATTTAGGGCCTTTTATATACATAGTGCCATATAACATGGTATAATCCATGTGGCCGCATTGCAGCATCCTGGCACATTTCAGACATTAAACATTCAGTACCGTCATCTTTGCAGCCAGATTCTGTGGGGACCCCGGCATTCCGGTGCAGGGTACGAGGGAAGGACGCAGTTTCATCTACCAGTCGGAGGTGTCCTTCAGCTGCAGCGCCCCCTACATCCCCGTGGGCTCCACAACGCGCATCTGCCAAGCCGACGGCACCTGGAGCGGGGCCCAGCCGCGATGCATAGGTACCGTAACGCGTCAGGGGAGCGCTTACATAGATAACAGCCAGGGGAGGAAACAGGATTGAGCGTGATTCCGTGTGGAGGAGGGGTGGGGACACTTTACGCTTTTCCCTGAATGATTGTAAGCTGATTTGTCCTTGCGTTTACTCGAGTACTTTTTTGCTGCCTAAAGGCCATTTTTCAGCAGACCTGCTTAAATGCTTTGCAGAGGAGTTTTTCCGGCGTAGGCTTGCCTACGCAACAATGCTCTTTGATAAGATAAAAGCGTGTGATGATTTTGAACTGTTACCATGCACGGCTTTAATCTGTAAAGAGGGGGGTGGGTAGTCTCAGCACTCAAGACCGTGCATGATGAAAATATCAACTGCCAGGGGCAACTCATTTTTGCTTCACTATCCGCAAAATACATTCTCATTGACATAATAATAATAGTAAAAATTGAGTATTGTTCTAAAACCCCATTACAATGTTTGGTATAAAAACCTAAAAACCTTGAGATGGCCAAGTGATCTGTGTTCTCTGCACCTAGTGATGGGACAGGTACATTTGAGCCTTTTATTAATTGTACAAACCAATCAAAAGACTTTGCACTCCAACTAAACAATATTATCTCTTTAACTCATTGAATCAAATAGTGGAGATGATAGTGTCATCCATTTTGTGCTTTTTGATGCCTCATTCTCATTACGCTAGGTAAGCCATTTTCCATGTGCCTTTTTTTAAAGATTCAGGCTCAAATTAGACATGTCTCTTAGGTAAACTGCTGGGAAAAGGGTTTAATCTCTAGAAGGCTTTTGAAATTCTATGACATTAGTCAGGTGTCATAGCTGTGACAGGATAAAACTGAATGAAACTTCAAAAGTGTTTCTTTGCAAGTATAAACTTACAATGTTTTTGAGGTAGAACTGCAACAGTCAAAAATGCTGACAAGGATGTTTCCTATTCTGTGTCACCCCCACCCTCTGCTCCAGGGGAGTTGTATACATGCTTTGTATTTAAGTACATTCTGTTTAACGCACTCCTTAGTGTAAAAGCTATGCTCTTGTGAGGTGGACTCTCTTGGATGCTAGAGGACAGCCATGATTTACAGAAGTTTTATAAATCAATTTAAGTGACACCAGTTGGATAAAGTGCTTTACTAAGTGCTTTTGTTATCTGTTCACTTGCTCCAATGTTTCCTCTGTCTTTTTTCATTGCATCTCAAATTCTGCAGTATATTCAGAGAAGTGTTGATTAGCCACTGTCTTCTGTCTTGCAGAATACTTGTGATTTAATTCCAGTTGATGAAAGTGCCCCGGAGCTTATGTTGATAGATCACCCAAGCAGTCAGAATGTCTGAGGAACAAAGTCCGTATTGTTAGGATTATTGGGAAAATGAAGGCCAACTGAAATCAAATCTCTCCATTAGGTACCCACTGTGAAAACAGAAATTTTGTATGGGAGGCAAAAACAGACTGAATGCATTTATATCATCAACATGCAGGCCAACAGAGGGTTTGAGCGTTCAGACATTTCACTGGGCATGACCTCTAAAGTCTTGAAGACATTTACTGTATATTGTAAATTGTAGAAATGTGTCAATATCAGACCTGAGTTCTGTTCTCTTCTTCCCTAGAACCAACCCGCACTACATGTGAGAACCCTGGAACACCTCGGCACGGCTCTCTGAACAGAACCTCGGGCTTCAAGGTGAGTGATGTGGAATAGCTTTCAGCTCTGTTCTGTTCTGTATGCTATTTTTAAATGTGCTAGAGACTATGGCCTAAAAGAAAGGATAAGGAATTTTTTTTTTTTTTTTTTAAACAGTCCACCCCATTACCAGTGTTATGTGTGGGATTTGAGACTGTCGGCTAGCATTAATAATCAATGTTCACACAACGACAACAATGATGTGATGAGAATAGGAATCACTTTTTATATAGATGCTTTATTTCCCGCCTTGAGAACCTTGACGTGAGAATGGAAACAAAGGCATAAAAAGAAACATTACAGTCATAAATCAGGTGTAACTGATGCACCTCATTTCTCAATTTCAGGCAGAGGCTTGTACAAATTGGTCATCAAACTTTTTCATAAGCCCAGTCCATGGCTGGTTCTAGCCAGCATATGTGATTGCCAAGGGTGCCATCCGTCTGGAGAGAGGCGTCGACTGTCTGGGGAGGGGGCAAACGGGGCGGGGGGGGACGTGCTGCATCTATGATAATATAGCAGAACTGTATTAACCCCCCCGGCCTAATCCACAATTGTATCAACATCTCCTCCATATGAAATTTTGGAAGAGAACAGGGGATGTCTACATTTTCCTGAACTGACAGTATGAAAACAAAATGCAAAAAAAATGCCTCTAAAAATGAATTGAGCCCATTAATTCCTTATGTAAACATTACTTCACCAAAACTGGCTTCATTTTGAACCATTTAAATGGCCTATCAGAGTGATTTATTTCCATGCAGTTCTATTTGAACCCAGAGGAGAGACTGAAATAACTAAATTATCCCCATTTTCCCTGTGAGTTAAACCAAGATAGGTTCCTGACAAATAGAGTATTGCTGATACAGCAAAAAAAAAAAAAAAAATCTCAGCAGGCATCAAGTAAACAGTACATTTATAGAGTATGACTTGTGACCTTAAAAATAGCATTGCATTGTATAACTTAAAACAGCTAGAAAACTTAAACAGTATTGGGTGCCAAATGTATTTTAAATTTCATGCATTTTGTGCCACAAGATGTTTTTCATGTAGCAAAATAAAGAAACAACTTACTGCATTTTGTGCACGACATAAAAAGTGCTTTGTATTTCATTCACAAAATGTTAAATCATATTTGAATTTAGTCTGTAAAATGCAGAGCTCTTTTAACATTTTGTGCACAAATTGCAAATGCATTCTCAATGATTCAATGAGTCTGGCAGCCAGCACAGTCTTGACTGTAATGTCCTGGGAAAACAAACATAGAACGTGTAACTAAGTTAGTAAGTACTAAGTAGCTAACTAGCTAGCAAATACACCACAAAGCCTGGATAAAAAAAACTGGTAATGCAAGAGCTTGCATGAATAGACACTCACTACCAAAGTAGTTATACAACTAGTCTGTGAATAAAAAGCAGAAGGCTTTTGGCAACTGAAAATCCTATAGTACCATGTTATCAGACACTTTGCTGCTAAGCCCGCCCACTAGCTGGCTTCTGTATTACTAGTTTGGCCAATATTAAAACTTGTGTTCACACACATAAAGACTGCACGCTCTTGGCAAGATTAAAAAACAGTACCAAGTTATTTTAATGAATGTAGGAAAATGCTGAGTGCTCTGCTTTGAAACATGGCTTGTTTAATTTCTGTGAAACATAGTTGTGAAAATTCAGTTGTAACTTGCCATTCTTGTAATATTGACAATTCTAAGAAATCACACCCTTTCCACATAATGAAAAATAAAATGAAAACTAAAACACGAAAATTAGAAAAGTAAAAAGGTGTAAGTAAAAAATAGCATAATTATTATTATATAACATAAAAATAGTGCAATACAGTGTTTCCACATGTCCTTGAAGACCTTGAAACTGGTTAATTGTGAATACGAGAACCTCAAGGTCGTTTAAGGGTTTTTTTTTTCTCCAGTGTTCTTGAAACTGCCTGGTTGTATGTTTCTGAATGTAATATCCTTTAACAGTCTTTGAATCTTAAACAGCTTATGGTTTAAATATATAAATTATAATTTGTCCTGTTTACATATGCAATTTGATCCTCATTCTCAGTTCTCATGGAGACTCAGATTTGAGTGTTTTGCATTATTAGCATAATCATCCACATACTTAAATCTGACTGCTTAAATCAAGTTCTCACTGTGGAGTTTGGTTCTTGTGCTGTTATGAAACAAAACATGCGAGGATGCTTAAAATTCTACTGACTCTTACAAAATAGAACTTACTATTACTCTATCACTGATTCGCCGATTGGAACACATCGTAGTGTTGCGTCATCTCTGCTTTTTCAGAGCAATCCCTGTGCTGTGTTTGAGATTGACAGCATATGGTAGATCACACAGATTCTGGGGTGCATAGCCCCATTCTCCCATCACTGTGTAAATGGAAACACTTTTCCTAGTTCGCAGGCTTAAGCACCTCTTACTGTGCATCGCAGGGTCCAAGCTGTCTTTTATTCTTAGAAAAAAGCTTCAGGGATGCTTAAGTCCTGTAAACAAGCTAAATATTTGTATATATTTGGAGCAGTGCAGATGGCTTGCTATGACAGTCAGCTATGTTTTCGCCCCTTTGGCATTTTCTTAAAATTTGAGCTGACTGAGTGTAAAGGGGATCAAGTCCTTAAGGATGTGATTACTATCCCACAGTGGTATTTTAAAAAAGGTTTTCAATCTGCCAGGAAAATGTGGTTTTAATGCAAGGGTAACCTTGTCACAATGTACCAGAATATTTTGCAGTCAGTAATAAAACAAAAACTATTGATTATGCTAGAGGGGCATCAACACAGAGATATAGTATTGCCATTGAAATAATATTACACAGTATGTACCTTTACCATAGAAAGTTAAATTAGAGCTCCATATTGCAATGTAACTGGCTGCAAATTTGGCCAAAAATATTTGCGTTGATCATTAGTGGAGACAGGAACTCAAAATAGCTTATTCTTTGCAATATATTCTGTGTGCATCTTGCAGAAAACCCCCTGAGGTTATGCTAATGTAGTCTTCTCTTTATGGTAGTCTTTCACACACCTGTGCCTCCATCCTGGAAAGTGTTCCTGATCTGTTCAACTGTTGAAAAGGGGGTTTTCCTCACAATTTAAAGTATTCTTCAGTCATCCACATTAGTGGTCTTCCATGATCTACCAAGTTGTTTGCAGCTTCTGAGTCGATCAGTGCGTTCTTGCTTTCTAGCAACGTATCAAACAGTTCATTTGGACCCGACAAATGTTTTGGCTATGTCTCTGATCGATTTATATGGATTTTTCTTATAGCCTGCTTTACTGGCATTAATTTGGTCTTCATGTTGAAAGATAACAGCAACAGACTAAATTCAAATTTCACACCTAGAAACTCTAGTCCTTTTGTTATCTTTTTTGTGCATGAATTAATGATGCAAAGACACTCAAATTGGCAAGAAACAGTTGAGCAGCCTGTTGTCCCTTTACTTTTGCTCCCCTAAAATGAAAGGACTGTGTAAAAAAGGGTTGTACTTCCTACATGGATTACCCCGATATTGATGTAAATACCCTCAAAATTAAAGCTGACAGTCAGCACTTTAATCTCATATGCATTATTTTATTTCAAATCCAATGTGTTGGAGGACAGAGCCAAACTAGTACTTTTACTAGTACCAGTACTTTTCCACCTCTCTGTTTCTTAAATAATGTGGACGTCTGATAATGATGGTCAAAACATGAACAATCCAGTGAATACACATGGTGTCCATGGTTTGTTTTCATTTTTCACTTCCAGCTATCAAAGCTTGCTTTATAAAAATGCAAATTACATTTCAGTAATAAAGGACTGTGGTACAGTGGTTATCTGGGAGATATAACATAATTGCATACTGTAGGCACATTCTGTAGGTGTTGTAGTGAATTGATAAGTAGGGTTGGTTCTGAATCTGAATAACGGGTGAAAGACATGACATGTTAATACCATCCCCAATTATTTTTTGTGGATGTTCAGTTTAAAGTGACATAAAGACAGGCAAGGCTAGTATATTCACTTTCACAACCTGAAGGCTAGTGAGAAAGACGAAGCAGAAAGCAAACAGCCTTACATGTAGAAAGGGGGACGGTAGAGAGTTGTGGGTTTCGTTTATAATAGTTTTCTTTTATTCCTCATTTGGCATTTTGGTACCCAAAAAGTGTATTTTGGTTTAGGAAGCAATGGCTCCCTGGGCAAATTTGTGGTTGGGGCTCTGTAAATGAATGCAATATACTTCTGTTGCAACATTTGTAAAGATAAAAAAACATGGGGGGATTAGCTATTTCTGATTTGTGATGAGGTAATTTCCTGCTTTATAACTTTGATCAGTTAGGAACCTGTAGATATGTTGATGCAGTTTTGCACAATATTGTTCATGATTCATGGCTAGTCCAGATATTAATATTATACTGTCATTAAAATATGTTTTCCAGCTTTTTGTCTTTTGGATAATTGTACCATTTGTGATTAATTGCATTTAACTTTTCACGTGACATTACAGAGGGATTATTTATCCTAGATTTTATATGTACACTTATGTTATGTACTGTATGTTGATGATAATAACCAAAGAAATGTCACCTACCAATGTTAAAAGAGAGGTTCTTATTATCACCCTTATTATCAGTCATACAGTCAACAAGTCCACGCTCCTAGCATGCATGTATGTGCCATACATCATACATATACCACATTCACACACTTTACTCTTCTAGAAAAGCCGGCCGGAGGAAAGGCTGTTCTTCATTAGGTTCTGAACAGCAAGATAACTATTTTTTTGCCTGAAAATCAGCACATCGACAGCAAGTGAGCGTTGCCAACTGACAGTAGATAAGGACTCGGGGAAGGAGAGCGGCAGACAGGCATTTGTTTGTCTGCTTCCTTGGCCGTGTCCTTATGGAGTCTCACTGGGGCTGCCTGTGCACGAGCTTCCATCACAGCAGGACCTGCAGATACACACTGCCATCTCCCAGTGCATCTGCTCGATGGGAAGAAAAACAGCGCTTTTATCATGATCCACACGAACATGATCATTTATGTCCTTATGCTCACACACAAACCTCTCCTGGAAACAAGAGAGCAGCCTTTGGCACAGTTTTAATTTGATTTTCTGAGGAGAGATAATAACAGATTTGCCACATGCATAACTTTGAACAAGGTTTTTCCAGATCGTCGGGAAGTTGTACTCACAGTAATAATTTTGTCAGCCACTTTGCAAAGCTTGTTTCCAGTAAAACCTCAAACCATACATAATGACCAAGTTTCACAGAAACACTGAAATATCACATACTGCTGTCATAAATCATTTGTCTAGCCCTGCACTGAACAGAACAGGAATGTATTCACCAAATTATAATGACGTTCTAATGAAGTGAGGAAGATATTATCATCTTGTCATTTAGATAACCCATGTCTCCAGTATTTATCATAATGACCACTGTAATAATGATGCATTCATAGACTGCATGTTTAATAATGCTTTCTGGCTCACAATAATTAAGCCAGAAAGCATTGTTAAGCACAGAGGTATCTGTTTCACCAGCACTCAGGTCTGTGATGCACAGGCGACTTCACAAGAGGGGGACAGAAAAATATTGTCACATATTGTCCTGAGAATATACTGCATTAAACCATCCGTATTGACATGTCATGAAAATCTAAATTACTGGAAAGTAAATTCAGTGCTTTATGAAAGATGACATAACGTATGATATATTAAATATTACTCTCAGGTATGAGTCATGATGTGCCTTGACTTACGGTCAGCCATCTAACAAAATCTCCTGAGCAAGTGCTTTTGTAAGATTTATAAAGTTATTTTGTTGCGGAAATTAATGTGAGGTAAAAGCTTCATAGAGCCTCTATGAATGTATATTCCAAGAAGAATTTCTGTTCTTTTGTGATGAAGAAGAACAGGTATTGCTGTGTGTGCCAGGTCTTATAATGCTAGTACCTGTTCCTTTGAATATGCATGGTCGACAGCGTACCTTTTCAGCTCACTCTTGCAGTCTCAATGTGAATTAAAGGTTAAATAAATCAAGCGTAATTGTGTGTGGTTAGTAATGCATTTGTCCCTCCATCGCAGGTGGGCAGTGTGATACATTTCCAGTGCCAGCCCTCTTACCTTCTACAGGGCTCAACCACCCGACTGTGTCAGCCCGACTTCACCTGGAGCGGTTCCCAGCCTGAATGCATCCGTGAGTCCGCAGCACTCTCCGGAGTAACTTTGTTATTAACCTCTCGGTGTGTTTCATTGTTTTTGCATTTCCTGTGCCCCGGCCTTACTGCACGAGTGTGCCCCGAGACCTTTTCCGAGTTTCTGCAATCAGTAGTCCTGCAGAACTCCACGCCCAGTGTCTGCTGCTGCGCTCTCTGCGGCTGTGAAAGCCTTCAGAATAGCCATGCCTCCGAACTGATAAATGTACATGTAATCACACCCGACGTGGCTCACACAGAGCACTGTTCAATTCGGCGATATGAGGCTGTGTATTGTTGCACCTGTGGCAGCGGAGAGCGCTCATTTCACAATGCCTGCCCGGCAGGTGCAATAAGTGGCTCCTAAATTAATGTCGTGAGGAAAAACTCAAAGAAAACTTGATTTTAAAAATGATTTCCATAATGGCGCATGATTTCCCCAGATGTGCCGTGCTCTGCATAGAAAGGAGAGCGTTCTGCCACAGGGCTCTCCGGCTTCCAAATGAAGAGTGGCTGCATGCCCAGACAAAAATAACAAACACTTTCTACCACATATTTCTAAATTTAACAATATTTATCATGAAATAATTATAAAAATATTTTGTTGGCCATATTTCACTGATGTGAATCCTCAGCTAAAGTGCTCACTGTCTATCTCTCCTTTTTCTTTCTAGCCTCTCTCTTTTTCTATAGATTAATTTAAAAATGCATTTAATTTGTATTCCAATCTAAATATATATGTATATCAATAATACATGAGGCTTGTGATGTAATAATAATAATAATAAATCAATAAATAAACACAGACCACCCTATGTACAGAATTATAAATAAGAAGATTTGACTTTTGTCAAAAATTGCCTTCTGTCCTCAGAACCCATGGGCTACTCTCACACTTACCAGTCAAGCCAAAGCTCATTGGTAGGGCTTACAGTGAGAAGGTACCACACAGGGTGATTTACTGTAGGCTCTCTCACTTAACGCTTGCAGCCATACAGTACGCTGTCGGCAAGTCAAAGAGGCTATGGCGGTGAGAAGAGGACTACGGTTTTTTAGTTATACATGCTGTAGCCCAGTGAGAGCCAGGCCCCTGGGGGGGAGGAAACATGCACAATATATGCGCTGAACAACAGTGAATGTGTTTCCCTCAGCGAGTTCACCAGGCCTTGAATTTGAAAACGAACAGAAGAGAAAAAATTCCAGCTCTTTCATAGAGTCTAACTAAGACACACAGAGGGTCTGAAAATATAGCTGTTACAGACAACGCAGGCAGTGTAAAAGAGTGGTCTGCCTGCAAGCATACTGCTGGATATCCACACAGGCAAAAGGTCACAATACCAAAATAGGTTGTCAAACAAGGGTCATACACTGAAAATCGCTATATCCTTACTCCTAGCTTTTTGCTTTATTTCATACAGGTACACACACGCACAAACATTTTTCTTTTTAAATGATGCCAGACATAATATAGACCGTGAAAATAACATATACTGGATGTAACATCAAAAACCTTCTCATCAAAAAGATGTGATTGTCCCATAACCATAATGTAACTGAATGCTAATGAACAGTTAGCACACAGTGTTGTTAACTTGCTAGTTAAAGTTGTAGCATCTGAGGTTTTTGCATTGCTTAGCACTGATAGCATGTAGGCAGTCATGTTCAACAGCTACACAATAACTCTCATTTTCCAGGTTTTTGGCTGTTGTGATAATTTGCCCCAGTTCCTGTTGCTTACTTCGATAAGGAGGATCTCTACATGGCACTATATACATTCTTTGGTAAAGTTAACACAAATGCCCATCCAAACTGGATAAACTTAAATGGAATAAGAATGTTCCTCCAGTGCTTTATTTGTCTTAAAAATTATGTGCACTGATATCCAGATAATCTGATAAATTTGAGAATGTTTGCCAACGTAAAGGGATTGTTCTGGGAAACAAAAACTTTTAAGATGGCTTGTCCCTGTGTCACCTTGCATTCCTGTATTTTTGGAATATGGAGATTATACACACTCTCCCTGTCATTGTGGCATTCAAAGTAAGAAGTCATGAAAAATGCATCAGGAGAAACTTTGCTGACATGATGCATTAACAGCTGCCTCTTGATTTCGGAAGACAGATTGGAATTTATTCATCCAATTATAATTGTGTCGTGCTGTGTGTATAATTGTTTGAATCACCAAAATCACATTTTGATACTTTAAGCCTTAGACTGTTAAGTATTCTACAGATCCTATAAATGTATTCTTCTTTACCTCCTTGATGGTATAATGAGCTAAATGGAACTTTTTGTACAACTATGGCTAAAATCTGGGGAAAACACTTTTTTGAGGAGAAGGTCAGCACATTATGTATGTGTTTTCTTGTGAAACCTCCGTGCAGCAAAGGTCAGGCCGAATCTGGGCATCCCATTGTGAAGAGCCCAGTATGCTTGACATACTCAAGTGTATGTTTTTTTTGTACTTCTGTGCTTTCAGCTGTCTGAAAATTGTTCTTCTGTCTTTCATTTTCATCGTCATTATTGCTACTGACAAAAATAGTACATAAATATAATAAAGTATGATCAGCAATGATAAAGTCAGTGAGTTTGATTTGACATTAAAAAAAAAAAAAAAACGTCATTCCTTGATTAAAAAAAGAAAAGAAAATATAAATGAAAAGGACAATTATATGGATAATAATGATGATGGATAATGATGGATAATTTTATAAGGGCACTCACATCACTCATCCAGATGTAACTATGCATGGTATTGGAGCTCATACATGGATTTCCGTGGATTTCTATGTCTAGAGAATCTTCCAAAGACCTAAAAAATATGTTGATTTATAGCACAGACCTCAGTATTTATTTTTTTATTTTTGGGAATGACAGAGGAATGCTTTTCTCCCAGTAGCCACCTCTTCAGAGGGTTATCAAAAAGCCTAAAATGACAATTTTTTTAGGTATAAAAATTAAGCTGTCACTTACGCAAGTTTGACAGTAATGCCTAACTTCCTAAAATGACATTTTCTCGCTAGCGCTCGGATGCGTAGAACAAGGCCTAGTGCAGAGTGCACGGTCTGTCAGCATCAACACGATGAAAAGGGCATTCTTTTTTTTTATTTCTTAGACTTCGGAAATGGCCCCAATGGAAAATTATGGATGCCAGTTCATCCCACTACATGCCAAGCTTGTCTCTAGTGCTGGCTATGGAAATGACAACATTTTCTTGGCATTTTCTTTTTTGGCATGATACTACAGTTAAGATGATGCATCATGAGTTCATTTATCATCCTTTTTATTTTTACTGTTGATGCTCAGTCTGTCAATATGCACAGCAATCATAAAATATTATTTTAAAAATACCATAAAAAATATCTGGTTTGTATAATTTAGTATAAAAGTGGGCATGGACTAATAATTTTATAAAGGCTGATAGGTTTCTGTGTTACTGTATATTATATACTAAGCTATATGTTTTATGCAGAAGTTCAATTGTTGTGTTTAAAAAATACAATAATTGTTAACTTTTTGCCATTCTTATTCATTGTATATATTTGTGCTTTATTTTTGTAAGTTGTAATGATGCTTTTCTTGTTCAAAATATTGAAAACCTGCTACATTATTCACTTGTTAATAATTAGCTGGCACTGATATTTCGTATCATCAGAATGTAAAGCAAAGGTAGCTCACAAGGACATGTAATTTTACATGAATAGTCAATGTTCTGAAGGTGTGACAGTAATAATCACATTTTCTATTTTCTTTAGATTTAATTCATCCAGTCCATTGTGAATGAGCCACACATGTGAGAATAGAGCATACAGTGAAGTGCCTACATCCTCCTTGGGGCAGCTGTTGACCTTCAGATGTTCTTTGTGTGATATGTTTCCAGACATCTGATGTGCACCGCACACAAACAGAAAATGAGAAATTCAGTACATCACTTGGAAGCATTATTCAGCCTTTCCACCTTATGTCTGTCAAATCTCAATGATACAGTGTTAGAAGCATATTTTCTGTCAACTGACAGAAGTTTCTGAAGTTTGTCCATTTTGAAGGAGGCCAGTCCAGCTCCTGGTTGCTGGATTTCAGGCGATTTAAGGCATTATTCCAGACAGCTGCGCCTTTCATTGAAGATATGGAACAAGCAAACCAGCAGGCCTGTGCTGACCAACCTGCCTGTAATGGGGTTTAATGGAGAAAGAATGACTTTGTGTTGGTTTCATAAGAGCCTGTGTTCCCTCCGTTCAGCCCACTCCTGCAAGCAGCCAGACAGCCCCTCTCATGTGAACGTGGTGGGAATGGACCTGCCTGGCTTTGGGTACACCCTTGTCTACAGCTGCCAGGATGGCTTCTTCCTTTCTGGGGGATCTGAGCATCGGGTGTGCAGGTCCGACGGGATGTGGACTGGGAAAATGCCAGTGTGCCGAGGTGAGCTGCTGAAACACGCTGTGCTTAATGTGTTCTGGTCCGTCAGTGTGGATACAGGGCCTTGTGTTCTTAAAAGATAACTGCAGCACCTGTCATAGGTTATTACTTTGTCTGCTTGTAATCCTTATCCAGGGAAACATACAGTTGAATTGGATTTGGATTGTTGGAAGTAGGATTTTATATGTCATCTCCCTATACAGCTGGATATGTACTAAAGCAGTTAGCTCAGGTTAAAAGCCGTGGTGAGGAGCACAAGGCCTTTCCCACCAGACATGAAAGCTTGTAACCCTCTGGCTACAAGTCTAGATCTAATTCCCCGCTATGACTAACCAACAGAACTCGTGCAGCCGAGTGCACCCTAACTGGTAGAAGTGTGGTGTAACACAGATGTGTATACTGGCACAATGTGATTTAGGCAAGTGGGATATGCTCCCGGTTCAACACTATTTTTCCTGGAACAACATTCCAGTTAACCAATAATTGTTCTCTGATGTCATCAGTCTGTGCTGAACAGCCTCCCCCTGAGCCATTTCAAAATTCTCCAGATGGCCCTGCTTTTCTGTCATGTCACATTTGTTTTTTAATTCCAAATTATTCACAATAAGTAATATAAGGGCCACCTTCAGTTGTTTTAGAGAAAATAATGTTTTCAAAATGTGGATTGGTTTTCTTTGTTTTTTAAATGTATTGTTATCCATGAAAATGGTAATGAAAATCCTGTATCAACATTAGCAAGTCTGTCCAGGATCAACATTTGAAAATGTAGAAACAACACTGTCATGATCACCCCAGATAATAATTTGCCAGTATATGAGATCAACATGGTGGGGATCATCCTAGATCAACGTCGGCAAATATCCAGAATGAGAAAATCTATTCAGCATTACCATGGTGATGATCGTCCTGGATAAACACTTGCAAATATGTCCAGGATCAACACAGTGATGATCATCCTCGATAAACATTGAGAAATATATCAAGGATCAACATCTGCAAATCTATTTCAGCATAGATGATCCGATGATGATCCTGGATCAACCTTAGCACATACAGTATATCCGGGATCAACACTCCTGAATTCAATCCTGAATATGGGCAATATTTTCTAGCGACTAAAATGTTACCAAATAATTAATCTAAATATTATTTAGTACTGTAATTAATTATTTCATTAATAAGTACTTGCAAGTTTATTAGCCTATCATGTTTTTGTTATGATTCGTTATTGCTTATTTGAGAACTGTAAGGTGTTACTTAGCAACAGGCTAGTAATCTTAGCTCAGTTAGTCACTGCACTTCCTCAGCTACAAATGCAAGCCACTAATAGTGCTCATATATACAGTACAAATGATGGAAATAAGGTGCCACTAATATTTTCAATAAATCTGTGATTTTGTAAAATTTCGCAAACAGAAATGCAGAGCTATGGTGCACAAAATGTGCTTATCTCTCTGGAAACTGGGGCAATTTGGACGGAATTTTGAAATGGCTCAGGGGTTTGGGGTTGTTCGGCACAGCACTGATGACATCAGAGGGAAATGATTGGTCAATAGGAGTGTTGTTCCAGGAACAACAGTGGCTGTTGATCCAGGAACATGTCCTTCTTGAGTAAATCCCATTATCCGTGTAACTGTCCCTGTGCATAGAGTTGGTGAGCAGAGTAAAGCATGTATAGATCAGGCCGCATTCTATGTGCATTTTACACTAAACAAACTATTATGACTTAAGATTAATAATGTCATGCAAAACCTAAAATAACTGGCAAAGCTTATTAAAAGTATTTTTGAATAATAATTAACAATACAGTTGTGTAACTGCAAAAGCCACTTGAATTTAGTTTGTGATTTTACACAAATGATTTAAGGCAACAACTAACCATCAGGCATGATAGTTTGTTGAGTATGTTCCATAATGTTCGTTTTTCTGCATTCTAATTGTAGCTCTCTTCACCTATTAATTTTTAAGAAATGCTTGCTTTATTAAAACATCAGTATTAACAGAATCACAAATGCAACAATTATTATCATTGCTTTTGTTTCATGGTTGACATTAGGCTTTGACGAATCTCTTCATTGATAATTGTATTCTTGCTAGCATATGAATTCCAGGTTTGGCAGCATGTAGCAACATTGCATCACTCTCCGTTTTAAGCTTTTTGATCTCTTCTGTTCACTGCTGTTCTGTCACTATGCGTGTCAATTGTAGAGCGCCAGTCCCAGTTTTAGCAACAGCCTGGAAGGTATGCATCTTCAGCCTCGTGAGAAATGAAGTTCACTTTCAGGAGTCGATATAGTGAGAGAGTACATACTGAGAAGGAATATGCTAAGGATGGTTTTTTTTTACTCTTTTACTTTAGCTGGCTCAAAATTGTCTGAGAAAACAATTAAACCTGTACCAGGAACACCAAGTCCCAAAATAACTGGTAAGCAACATGACTCTTAATTAAGTGTTAATTCCTCCTCTTGTTCCCTTGTTCTTTATTGTTTTGCATTATCAGTAAATGTGTCATTTTCACAGAGGCTCATGCAGTCTCAAGTTGGTATCCTTTCTATTATATCACCTCTATGGTCACATTGCAATTTTTTAAATTACAGGAATATTCAATTATTTAAACCTTTAAACAAAGTCTGCAGTGGTTACACATTTTTTAAATGACATAAATATTTAATTATTTAAACCATTAAGCAGTCTGCAAGCGTGGCCATTATTATTTGAGGATGTACAGTAACAGGGCCCTTTTCACTGTAAATTGCCATGTTCCCTATTGCAGTGCCTGATGATGTCTTCACTCCTGACTACATCTGGAAAGGCTCATATGAATACAGAGGCCGGAAGCACCCAATGACATTGACTGTCACAAGCTTTAATATGACCACGGGGAGGGTCAACGTTACACTGACCAACAGTCATATGGAGCTGCTGCTGTCAGGTAAGGGTCAGTCACCGCCTTCAGCCACCCTCAGACACAGCAGTTTTATTTTCCGGAACAGTTGTGCTTACAACAGAACAGCATTTAGGTGTGGTCTAGCTGCTAGGGATTCTGTCGTCTTATACAGTGTTGTGAGTGTGATGATTCAACTGAAATTGACAGGAAATGTTGAGCGAGGGAGGAAAGTAACAATGGTTTTAAAATGTTGCTTGAAATGAAATCCAGCTTTAATGTCAGTTAAATATGGGTAGAGATTATCGCAGCCTTCTGTTTACCTGCAAAGTTAAAATGAGAAATGCATTTGTATAACACTTTTTCAGGGTTCTCAAAGAATTCCTCCTCTTTCCATTTGCACATTCTTGGTAATTGCCAGCTCTGCCTCATTGTATGCCATCTGGTACGTAATTCTGGATATCTGGCCATCAGATTGGCAGAAATGTTTCATGCAAAAGTGAGCGTATATAATTACTATGAATATGAAGGAAGAGTCCAGCTTTCCATTTCCTGCTGAAAAGGGAACCTGCGTTTGAATCAATCTAGTGTTTCAGTGCGCAAGAAACAGCAGAGTATTTTTAGGGGGGTAAATGTGAAAGCTTTTAAAATAATTTGGCTTTGTGAGAATGGCCCAGTAGGTCTGCAGAACAGACCTTGGTTTTACTACTGTGAAGCATGTGCAGGCTGTGATGGCAGATCCTTGGCAGACCTTTTATGTGTGCTAATTTGTGATTTAGTTATTTTTCTTGTTCCTTTAGCAAGGTGAGTAAGTACCTGAAAACAAACATAGTGTCACAGGACTGTTTCACAGTAATGATGTAAGAACAGAATACACACAATCTTATTTAAAAAGAAACAGAGGAAAAATCTGTAATTAAAGCCCCACATAATTAAAGTGCATAAAGTAATGTAATACAGCATATCATTTCATCAGTGCGTGAAAACATAATTGTACTCATACGCTGTTCCCCATCAATACGTCCTCTGAGCTGATGCAGGACTTTAGGCTAGATCATTAATCTTTTCTTGAGAGTAGACATGCAGCCTATAGGAGTAATCATATTAAATCATGCATGTAGCAAGCATCTTCATTATAAAAGCCAGGGTTTTGTCATTAGCTGGCTTTGACTGGGAGTCTGCTTTAGCAAAACATAATTGATTTCATCTTACCAGAAAAGAGTGGCTTTTGGCTCAACTGGGGTTACCACAAACCTCAATACTTACTGGGTGCTTATAGATTACCAGTTTTCATCAGTGAGAGATGCGTACCTCTTCTGATTGGTGCTAGTTTTCCTGTAGTACACTGTGTGTCTTGTAGTATGGAAACAAATCAGTGGTGTAGCAGTGGCGCAAGAGCACAATACTGCTGCCAATTTCAAAATTTTTTAAATAATCTCATTTTTAATGCTCTGCTTCAGAACGCAGCTATATATAGAAAAGTGGTCCAGTTCAAAAATAATTCAAATTCCATCTCTTTTTTTCCCCATTCAAAAAGGCACCAGTGAATTTACAGCCGTAATAGGTGACAGACCCCATCAAATTCAGGAGAGGACATGGAAGTCTTTGTGCTGCATGCTGATAACTTCTTTATTGTGCTGTTCCTCTCCCCTGAAATGCAGGAGTTTATAAAAGCCAGGAGGCGAGGCTAATGCTCTTTGTGTACCACGCGACAGCAGCATCTCACGTGGTGCTGAGCAGGATTAAAGACCAGACCTGGTCCATGGACGGTTTTGTAAGTACACGGTAACCTGCGAGTAACCGCTGTCCCCCGCTGACCGATGTAATGTTTTCTGCTCTGCGCGATTTAAGCTATGTGCAGAAATGCCTTTTTTCCATAGGAGGGTGGTGCATTCATGAAAGTCAATCATGATGCTTACTGTGATGAAATGCATGCACATACTGTTGTTAAAGAAAAAGTGTGTACTGCTATTAAATAGGCCAGAACTGAACCACTGACCAAAATGATAATTTTCCCTGAATTGTATGCCATTACTGTGAACAGTGATTATAAAAGGAATTTATAAACGTTGTTATGGTGTTACTTCTAAATTGTCATGGCCAGTCTTATGCAGGTGGAAAGTATACTGAAATGAGAGAGAAAAGCATTGTGCAGTTAAATGTGGCTTATATTGCAGACTTTATGATGATTGCAATTATCTGAAATAACTGTATAAAAATTATAATAATGTACTGTTAATAGTGATTTTACTGTGCTTTTGAATGTCACCATATTAACGTAAAATTAAAAAATATATGCAGAAAAATTTTGAAATGCACTATGATCTGCTTTTAAAGCTGGTAATTCAATGTATTAAATAATCAACCATAATGTTGTTTTTAAGGGGACATAATAGGCTAATTTATTTATTTATTATTTTTGTTTTTTTGCTGTTTCTGAGAATTCCATATTCTTTGGAGTGAAAGTCTACCCGAGAATGTTTTGTGCAACACTGATGGTATCTGATATCAGTCTGTAATGGTAGCCCGTCTTATCCATTGCTTTTTTATATCAGAGGCCTGCAGTCTTGACACGTGCGGTCGGGGCTAGCTGGATTAACTCTGTATCTCCTTTTGATCCAGGTTTCAGCAGAACCCGATGGTGCCACCTATGTGTTCCAAGGCTTCATACAGGGTAAAGACTACGGCCAGTTCGGACTGCAGAGAATAGGTACCTCTGATCATTATTTAAAAATGTCATGATTATCCAAGATCGGTCTGTGATCCACTGTGTCACTGCTTAGCTTAACCCCATGCACCAAGTTTGCATAAATTTCTCTCTAAAATCATGAATTCTTGCCTGCAAAGAAACAACGCAGGGAGCACTTCTGGATTTTGTAGCAGGGTAATAGACGTCAGAGCAGAACTGAAGTAATCTCTTTTGGGTAAGCTAGAAAACTTACAGAAAGCAATGTTAGTCTGATAAAAAGCCGGGCATAGAAAGAGACAGAATTATTTTTCAAATCCTCACTATAATCAACAGTTCAGCTAACGGCAATGATGAAGTGCTCTTTGACAATCAAATTGCAAATGGTACTATATTAATTCAAATTGATTGATGGAGGGTAATGACTGTGGTGTGATGACGATGATGAAAATTATGCTATTGACAATATGATTACACTTATAATTCCGAACGTGTGTTACAATTGATTTGACCAGAGCCCTCTTAACAGTGATAATTAGCATGTTCCACTTTGCTGTAATGATGTATATGTATTGAAGCATGTGCTTTTTCCTCCCAGGTCTGAACGTGTCACAGAGCGATAACTCCTCCAGTACTCCCTCTGGTACCAGCAGTGCCTCTGTTGCCATAGCAATCCTCGTGCCTTTTCTCGCCCTGATATCTGCAGGCTTTGGGTTTTACCTCTATAAACAGCGGTATGTGTGCTGCTCCTTCCGTATCTCTCGCTATGTGTTATGGTGCCTTTTTACCGATTGATTTAGTCGTATTTAGGCAAGTGCCTCTGCTATTATTTATGGGAAAATTGCCATTTCTTCATAATTCCATGCAAACGTGATCTTCAAACATATTCTGAGGAACAAATTCAACATGTATGGAATCTATGATTGTATGGACTCCAAGGGCACTCCATATGCACCTACAGTAATATAACGCACCTCCACCTCCACCTGCACTCAGAATATGAATACTGGGGCTAATATGAAACCTGAGAGATCTGGAGCTGTATGATTATAAGCCCGCTCCCAAGGAGGTGGAACTGCATATGAATTCAACAGCAAGTGTCATATGGGCATGTCCGTGCATGTAGTCTGTAGATTTCCTCTAAAACTCATAAAGGAAGCTGGGTCTGCCTAACAACCACGGTCTGTGGTTTAAGTGACCCTGGCTGTTTTGTCAATATTCACTGTATATAGTTACAAAAATTACAGCAAGAAGCTTCTTGGTAGAATATTTTGTAATCTATTATGGATTTTTTGGTGTTCAAGAAATAATAAGAAACGGCATTTGCATATTTATATGCATACGCTTCACATTCCTGAGATTGTAGATTGTACTGTTCCCAAGCAGCATCACACTTGCCCAGGCATTCAGAGTATGTGTCAAAATCATCATTGGGTTTATTTTGGTTTCCAAGTTTGAAAATGGCCTCCTTTCACCAATGTGAACTGTATGGATTCTTTGCAGGACCACACCTAAGATGCAGTATTCAGGCTGTTCACCGCATGAGAACAACAACGGCCAGGCAGCCTTTGAAAACCCCATGTACAACACCAACGCAAAATCCATAGAAGGAAAAGCTGTTCGATTTGACCCCAACCTCAACACTGTCTGCACAATGGTTTAACAAAGTTGGCAAAGTGGACGTCTTTTTTGTTCTAATGCTTTGCCAAGATAAATGTCGTCACGCTTCTGAGTCCAGAAGATGCACGTCCACGTATATTTTAAAGCACACTTTTCAGGAACCAATGAACGATGTGCATCGGAAAGACATCGGAGTCCTATATCAACTGATATTGATATCGACTGATGAAAACCCATCTTCACAACTACGAGTGGAGTTATCTTTCCTTACCTTATATGCACTCTGAGAGTGCTTTTTTAAATTTAACCTATCTGTAAATCTACTTGCATATATATGAGGAGCATTCACCACCTATATTTTTGTGCTATATATAAAACATAAATATATATATATATATAAATATAAAGCATTGGGGTGGACGTGAGTTGATAACGCCGATTCAGATATGCCTTTCACTTCACAGAAATGGCAGAATCCTGTTTCAGTGAGTCTCTTCACAAGCCTCTTAGTTTCATACACTTCCTTGCTTCAGTTTTCTTAAAAAGAGATGAGACAGTGGTGATAGACTGTGGTACCCCTTATGAATGCCTGAATATGGAGCAGATAGAATAAAGAAATATGGTCGCACCCTAAATTCCCATTGCTGCATATATGCTGTCCATAGTTTTCTTTGTTAGTTGCTATTTTTGTCTCTTGCCTTTGAGTAAATTATCCCATCAGCTCTAATGGACTGACTCAGTATTTTACCCTGCATTTTTCATGTCTAAAATTATTATATTATGCTGTACATGAGTCGCAAAGCAGTGTTTTGTAGGGCTGTTTTTTTCAGATATTAGTACATCTTACCATGGACTACAGAGATGTCTCTATTTATGCCATATGCTAACATAATCATTGTTTTGTCATGACAGCTTGACATTTACTCAACCAGAAATACACTGAATGTGTTTGTGACCTGTGACTGATTCAGTCCATACTGCTCATTTCATTATTTATAATTTATTTATTCAGCTTACAGGGAAACTATACCAGGCACCTATTACAGCTGAGCATTGTCTGTTGGGTCTAAAGACAGAGATGCTTTGATTTAGTTTGTCCTTTAAAATCACTGCACTAGACTAATTGTTCACATTTGTTTGTAAGTCGATGTATTTGTTCATTCATTATTCACATATAGCCTAAGTTGTACCTATTTACCATTCTTCTGTACTTGTGGAAGTGGTATTTATTATTATTATTATTATTATTATTATTATTATTATTATATATATATTATACATGATTCAGTCACTATATAGTCGTACTTAGTTTAGTAAATTCCATCCCTCATTTTTTTCAATGAATCAAAGATGAGGTTTGCACCAACATTCATAGGTGAAGTAGGAAAGGGTTTAGTAGAAGATTCAAAAAAATATAATTCATTACAGTGCCTTGTACATTAACCCTTAGCAGATGCATCTCATTCAGTAAGAGACAACAGAACTGGGATATGTATTTAAATTATTTCAGACTGATGGTTGTGGACTTTAAATTTGGTTATGCATCGAAATGGTGTGATCAGTGAATCATTGTTTATTTATCTGAATCAATGAACTTTTTATACAAGTGGAAAACCCTTCATATTGGGCCTATATGATCACATGCAAATTTATAATTATTATCCAATTTTTCAGTGTTTAAGTAGTCTAAATTCTTTAACATCTACCAAAAAATTCCCAAACCCAATGCTGCTACTTCCTCCATTTCCGTGTATTTATTTATTTCTGTTTCTGAATTAAAGGTTTGAATATATAGTTGTGTTATGCAATTTCTTTGAGTTCACCCTGAAAGCTGTTTTTCCATTGTTTTTTTGTTGCATTGCTTTCCTGTTAATGACTGCAATAAATGCAAACACCCATGGACACTTTCACTCACAATTAGAATTGTCTGCCGTACAGCTGGGTACTCCTCGTATGTGAATGCATTTGAAAGAAAATAAACGAAACAAAAGATATTTAAACAAGCTCTTTTTTGTAAAAAAAAATATATTTTTACTACAAAATCATTTGTAAAATTATGAATCTGTTGTGTAAATTTAAAAAAAAATATTAAAAGAAATAACTATTGCTTTTGTAATTTGTTCTTCCCTGGTCGTTATTTCATACAGTACATGCTGTATCATACAGAACCCCTGCTGGTACCACATGTACACATCTGGCTCCTTGCGTGTAACTGGTGTGCATGGACACCATATTGTTTAAAGTCAAAACTTTTTTGGTGTTTGCCGTGCAAGAGTGTGAAAGGACATTATTGCTTACATTTACTTCCAATGAAAGAACCTTTATCGTAGGTGACACAGCTTACATTTTACAAATCAACTATTTATGCAGTTGAGCACTTACTTGCTGAAGGCATTTAGATCAGTAATCTCGAAGATGCAGCGCCAGAGATTTCAATCGGGGGAGGGGGGCTCTCCCTTATTTCGAACACTGGCCTATGATTCTTGACTCACCCAAGTCCCAGTCTAGTAGTCATGGTGACAAGGATGTTGGAAATTTAAAATTATGTATATCAATCTGCACAAATTTGGAGGCTCAAACTCCTGATGATAGCCAACTTGTAAGTTGTTATTTAGAGGCTTTCTAATGTTTTCATATTTCTATATCATATTTTAAATTAGATATAAAATACTGGATGATGGAATCAATGACCGCAGCCCCTACTACTGATTAAAATAGTTGTTCCCTACCCACAGTTCCCCACTTAAATAAAAGGTTTGCAAAGGGCTCCTTAGTAGGTAGATAAAACATGCGGCCACATTTTATTTGTAGCAACCCACCCAGCTAACAGTTTTAAGGCACTGAAAATTCCTGTAATTAAAGGATAAAGATTTCAAATTTTGAAATTTGTACACTTCTGAATTTTTTTTGGTTTTGTTTTGTTATTTTTGTGACAAGCATTGTCAAAACAGTATCTGAATTTTATTCAGTTGTGCTACTCCAGCATTTGAAAAAGAACTTGAATTGTGGATGGTTATTCAAAACAGCCTTAAGATGTTGTATGCCATTTAATTGATTATGTTTTTTTTTTCCATGACTAAATGATACATTTTTACTTGTTTGGGGAAAAAAGTTGCATCCAAGGCTTCCGGGGATGCATTCTCATCATAGCATTATCTCATATTGTTGGCAAGGTACATCTTGCAGTGTTTCTAACCATCCCTGCCCAGTAGGTGAATGTTACTGTCATGTTTTTAGTAGAGCCATCCAGAACTGGCTATGCATGATGGGGTCTATAGAGGACGAGAGAGACCTGCAGACATACAACAATGTGCCTAGCTTCTGTGTAATGACTGAAGCCTAGCAGATCTGGGCGTGATGCAGGTGCAGTGTTTTTGGTGGCCCAGTAGGGGTGGTCTTCACTTTCCATTGGAATGACAGGGAAACTGTGCTGCAGGAGATACTGTCTATCAGATGAAATGTTAAAACAAGGAACTGAATCATTGTGGTCATTGAAGATGCTCTGGTATGTAAAGAGCAAAGAGTAGGCAGTTTCTCAGCAAAATTGTCCTGGCAAAATTCCAAAACTTGCTTTCTTTTTTTTGCCATTTTTCTCCCAGTTTCTCCCCAGTTTAGTCGTTATACAAATTCCCTGTGTGTATCACGGTCCTGGCCGATGCGCTATCCTTCTGTTGGTCTGGGGAGGGTGTAGACCACCACATGCCTCCTCCGATACATGTGGAGTCGCCAGCCGCTTCTTTTCACCTGACAGCGAGGAGTTTCACTGGGAGAGCGTAACGCATGCGGAGGTTCACGCTATCTCCCCCTGATCCCCTCCCTGCTGGACAGGCGCCCCGACCAACCAGTAGGAGTTGCTAATGATCAGGACTCATACCCTCACCGGCTTTCCCACCCTCTATACTACCCAGACGGCCCCCAAACTTGCTTTCTCAACCTGGCCTTCCAGTTGAATTTGCTCTGGAATTCCCTCCTTTTCCACATCAGCTTTTGTGTGGTGAATGTTCTGGTGCAAAATGGCTGCCGTGCATCAGCCTGGTGGATGCTGCGCATTAATGCTGATTGAGGTGAGTTTCTCCCTTCAATGTAAACTCCTTTGAGATTATGAAAAGTGTTATATAAATACAATCCATCATTATCATTATCAAGTATCAACAGTTTCAGCTTAAGGTAGATCAACTGAGAGTTGGAGAGTTCCTCTTTTGTTTGCTAAATCAATACAATATCTATATTTTACAAGTGTGCCAGAACTTAAAGGAGAAACTGACTGAAATACTATATTTCACTCTCAGGACCATTTGACCTGACATAAATACATTATTCAGTTTTTTTTTCTTTTTCTTCCTTCTCTTCAAAATGAATGCTGAACTTTGGCAGGAAGCCAAAGACACAAGCTGCGGCAGTTTTGTTTATGCAGAGTTATGGGTAATTACGGGCAAACTGTGTGTTCTCCATGTAAATAATTTTTGGAATTGCTAGCTAGTTTTCATTATTGTTACTCTGTTTGTATACAGGACAAGCAGCATGGATGGATGTCAAAGCATCTGGAAAAATTCTCAAGTTAGTTTGATGTTTTCTTCATAATTAAGATTGTAGAGTAAAGAATAAAGCTAATGCTGCTTAAACAGACAATTTACATATTTTATATTTTATTTAAGTAGTTTCAACTATTTTTGTACGAATGCGTGTGCGTGGGTGTTTGCATGTGCTGGCAGGAAAGCAGGATTTGTCACTATCTTGGATGTGGCAGTGCTGAATCCAGCTGCGTCTACAGTTAATTATCCCCTTTTAACAGGTTACCTCTCTGAAAGATAGCTCAAGGGAACAAGCAATAGAAGACTGCTAAATGTCATATGCTTTTATCTGGGTTTGTCTAGAAAATGTTCATTCCAAACTGGAAAACCTCAACAACTTACATAGGATTTAAGGCATTCAATTGATGTTTTCTATTGAATGACACAGACTATTTATTTATTTATTTATTTATTTATTGGAGTTTTTCAACTTTAACTGCAACTTATTATAGTAATCCTGTGATGTTGTATAGCCAAACTGGGCCCTCCTTATCTGAATAGATTGTGTACAGCTGCTTCTTCAGGAAGGTGATAAAACCTTCAGGTCATGGTAATAACCACTATACTCAACTTATTTGTTCATCTGTGAGGGTCTCAGAGTATCCTTTAATTGCCAAATTAATTCCCTTTGATGTTTATGGAGAGGAGAGAGAGAAACAGGCATAGGCCAGTCAGGTCAAACAGAACAAGCCATTTTCTAACAATGCAATAATGTATGGACCCTGAGCAAGGTACCTATATTAAAGCATATTCCCTCTCTCATATGCTATAATCTAAAAACTAGACATATGAATGGCTCTGAATTTGTGCTTGTTTACAATGACTCTACCTACTTGTAATTACAAAAGCTCCCTCTGCATACAAACTTCTCGTGTCTTCTAGTACTCTGTCAATATGTGGCTGTCTGAAGGATGTCCAATGGGAACCAACCACCAATGCCATTATTCTGATGGGTAGCCCTGTAACAGGCTTTAAAGGAGGCTAGTCAAACATGCATGAAAATAGGTCATGACACTGTTCCCACAATGAGTTGGATGAATATAAAAACATCTTACAGCTTAGTAAAATAAACATTGTGCAATCTAAGTAAAACTCATAGACATAGAATGGGTGATTTTTTGATTTTCTGAAAAATGAGGAGGAATAGACAGAGATTCACCTCTTCAGATTAAGAAATGTAAAACTATGTTTGTTTTGTTTGGCTGTAAAGCACATTACTCATCTAGCAGTTTAATTAAAAAATGTAAGAGAATAAAATCAATAATACACAAATTAGCAAACCCGGTAACAACAAGTTGCAATTAATTATTTTAATTACTACACCTAATTACCGGCATCAAAGTGGATTCGGAGTCAGGAAGGTACTGCTGTCTTAGCCTTTCTTACAAAGGCTAAGACAGCAGCACCAAATGCTGAATGGATATCCTGCTCAAACATACACATACAGTATGTGCGTACATCACTTCATGCAATCAATGAAAACACCTGCGTTTCAGGAAGAAAATTGTAAAAACCTGTGCCAATATTCTCCTGTCCAGCCATGTTCACCTTAACCCAAGATGGCACATCCCTCCCATTGGGCTACTAGAAACTTCTTGCTGGTGATGTCCAATAGCTGTACATGCTCACAGATCCCAATGTTATATAACAGACACAGATTTAACTGACTATTATCTTACTTTGGTTTCAAGAAAACTCAGGATGCAGATATTCAGATACCAGAATACCCAGAGGGGAAACATGCAACTATTTACCCCGTTCCAAAGAGCGTTCAGGAAGAAACTGATAATAACTGGTGTGCAGCAATAATTATGAAATAAAGAGTTCAAAAATTATTTTGTGCATTTACTAAACAGATGCCATATTAAACAAACAAAAATTCCTGGCCTGGTTAAATGTGGCACTTGGTGAGGAAGAAATACTGCTTTGAAGAAATCCTTACAATCTGGTCCAGAAAATATTCTAAGTCTGTTGATTGATTTGTTCAGAGAGTATTGAAAAATAAAGTGACAACACATTTTGGAAAGCCTAAAGCATAAATGCTTTTTTTCAAAGTATAATAAAACCAATTGATCACAAAAAAAGGAAAGCTAAAGCCAATTTCTTTCTGAGCAACATTAATGAGGCTAAGGGCAACAGTAAGCTTATGGGTAAAATGTCGCTACACTAATTAAAAAGGGATATACTGACAGAAGAACTGCAACTAAAGATAAATGGACGTCTTAGGGCAAGACTGTGGTGCAATGCATAGGGCATCTGGCTCTCAAACTCATGTGGGAATCCACCAATGTGCCTGGGGTTCACTTCCTGGCCATAATACTCCCTGTGCTGTGATCCCATCTCTCTCTGCAACCCTCTCTGCTTTTCCCTCTATCTGAATAAAGGTTAAATACAAAAGGAGGGCATGCTGCCAGCTTTCTTTAAAATAAATAAATAAATGGGAGTCTTCAGGACAACTCTATTATAGCAACCAACTTTAAGGATAACTCCTTTAATTTAGCATTGGAACTGGGCCGAAAGTTCACCACAAGAGTATATGGCCCCCAGCAATGACTGCTATCAAGTTCTCAACCTAGAAATCACTTATGAAGAAACGGTGCATTCAATCCAATACTCGCCATCTAATTTAGTATTTAAGGATACAGTTGGCTTTGACATAAGTTTACTATATTTTACTGGAACACAAATTATTTCTAATAGACAGGACCTGGAGGGCTTGTTCCGAGATAAATTAGCAAGTGCTAAAATTAGCTAAAATATGTTCTTCACAGAACAATTGCTTAAACCACCTGAATTCCTTCCCTGATAGCACAGCTGAATGTGAAAGAGGTTTTAACCTGATGAACAAGAGGGATACATAATTACTGTCAAACATTGCCAGCTTAATGATGATTAATCTGAATGGTTTTCCTATTTCAATGTGATCACAAACGGTGCATCAGTCTGCACTCTGCACTGGTCTGCCACTGATGTTAACTGGAAACAAACTTTGTTTGTTTCGAGCTTACTATAATGCGTGGCGGATATAAGGAAGCATGGAGATTGATTAGCAGTGGTGTGATGTTGTAATGAAAATGTTTAAACAGCAGCTCTATAAAGCCATTCTTTTCACACTATGTACACGGAAATGTCTGTTCCCTGAAAGAATCAAGTGATTCATTAAAACAAGAGTATTTTACATGAATTAATTCCCTAAATATTTACTTAATATTACATGTTCTTATATGAATCAGTCTAATAGTTTAACTAATGTAGAGACTCTTTCAAAAATGTAGGTTTAACTATACATGGTCTCCTTACAAATAAATTTAAATAAAATAAAGTTAGGAAAGTTAATGAATATGCTTGTGTAAAGTGGGTAAACCTTTTTGTATTCTCTTTAGGGTTGTTATAGCATGGTTTAATATGGATGATAGCTGCATGAGTATGAATTGCTATTTGTTTTAATGGTTCTACGTTGGTCTAAGATACCTTGCATTTGCTGCTTTATTGACAATGCACTAACACTTGCTGGTCTGGAAATGCTGTAAGCCAGGTCTAGCACTGGTGCTCACATACTGTAACACAGGTCGATGAACCTCTATTTTCTTTCACTGAGGTCTAGCTGGGGCATCTGCTAGATGAATGTAACGTAATGTTTGTCATTACAAGCAGTCTTTTCTTCAAACAGAATTAATGGACCACAGTGATCACACAAGGTTTATATACCCCTCCAAAATAAAGTGCATACCATATTACCAGTCTGAAGAGCTCCACAAACAGTTTAGAATATCACATTTATCTCCTCCTCCAAAAGTATTCACACACTTCATTTAAGTTGGACATTTATTAGCTCCCTGAATTCATTTTCCAGTGTAATCATAAGATGATGTACAGTGTTATCTGCGGTGCTGACTATATGCGTGAAATGGACTTACTGCTCTTCATAGAAAGACCACAGTGCCTTTCAAAATCAGTTTCTTTTGAACAACTGCACAGATAATTCTTAATGCATTTAGGGCATTTTGTATCTTTTGTGTGTGCATACCAAGTGTATCCTGTTTTGAAGAATAATTATTTGTCATTATTCACAATATAAATGAGAACGAAAGAATTTTACAACAGGTGGAATGGCATACAAAAGACAGCACTTCCAGTAAATACGTCAATGAAATGGCAGTTACAGCAGGATTCAGCCCCTGTGAGAGAAAAGGTTTTCTGAGGTGAACGGGATCACATTTGGCTGTGTGTGGGGAGCGGCGATGTAGAAATGCACCCAGTCGACCTGCGAGTCAAGATCTGGCAATAGACTTGGGTGAGCAATACCACACAGCTGCGTGGAAATGCGATTGGCTCAGCCTCCGCTGAGCGAAGGCCACACTTTGTCCTTGCCCGCAAGAGCCCTGACCTCACCATTTCATTGCGAGGCCCACAGAACCTCAGCCATATCCCCGTTTGCCCCGCGGAACAAACCTGGAGCTGTTCCAGCCGTCACCGTCGGTCATGACACACTTCATCCACCAAACAGGGAGAAACATCCCTTTAATACAGCAGACTGACAGCACTGCGCTGATCTATTAATTATAAGACCGACGGGCCGTTGAATAATTCAGTCTTTTGGCATTTTTTAGAATTACTCTCCCAATTAAAAAGAAAAACTGGGCGAAGGGTATGTGCCCATTCATTCCCTGCGCAGACAAGACAAAGAAAGATATAGACAGGCAGGGGCATATATTTCTGAGAGCAAGAAGGCTGGAGAATACTGATGCATTATCTGGCTTCAGATGAGAGATGAAAGATTAAATTTTAGGATCAAACAAGCTGTGGGACAGGTACATGGGAGAAACTTGCAGTTACGTACAGTTTCAGAAATGACTCGAACCATGACATCATGCATTATTGATAAGAAACAGCAAGGTATGACAGAGACAGTTTCACAACTCTGTCCGGACAGAAGCACACACAAAACATAAATGCAATGAACAAATGGATTGTGAGAGATAATGAGAAAGAATGAGAGGACAGGTGACAATGACTTGTATATTAAAGCCATGAAACAGAAAGAAATGACAACAACTCGGGGGTATCATTTCTTGAAAAGACTGACTCTAAGTTCCATTACATTGCAATAAAGGTAGCTGAAGAGAAAATAAGGAAGACACAAGATAGGAGGAAAGCTGATGTCTGAGATCGTGGAAGAAGAGGAACAATTGTCTGTTTAATACTACTCAAAGTAGCTTTATACTGTGTCTGACAGAGTGGTGTGCAGATGATCATTACATGCCCTGGATATGAATGCATTTTGGGGGGGGAAACGCTAATACTCCGCTCAGTGTTTCTTCCCTATAAAACTGGATTTGTGTATAAAATATGCATGAAGTTATGAACCATGAACATTTCAAACTGCACTCTATAAACAGAGCGAAATACTCCATCTTAAACAAACATGCTGGCCATTTACTACATTGTATTCAGTTCAGTCTGAAAAATAAAAACCCTTACAGAAAAAGTAACGTGTGAATATATCAATGTTGATGGCTAAATTGTGTTGGCTTTCAGCAAGTCGTGATCCACTGAAAGGATTCATGAACAGATAGGAAATCAGTATTCTGCCAAAAAAAAACATGTCGATGGAGCCTAAGTGTTCTTAATTTAATGTCGGCATAACAGTCTGTAGGCTGCTTTGGCTAACAAAACTGAGCTAGCTTGCAAAGTGAAATATGTAGCCTACTGAAGTGAAATAAGTTAACCGCTGCAGAGGTGAGGGGGGCATATTATGGGGCGCCGTTTAGGTTTGTTTCTTATTTGTGAATGCAATTCTTTCTAGTGCAATGCGAATTTCTCATGAGGTTGTACTTGACTTGTTTCATTCAAAACCAACGCGTTTATATAGCTTGAGGCTCGAAATTGCGTACAATGTATAAAAATGATGCCGGTCAGACAAATCTCCATCCAAAACACTTATTTGAACAATTCCGTATTTCCTCGTCTAATTATCAAGGTTACAACGAGCAAACCACGTGTTTACAACTCTACCGCGTCAATTTATCAATATCACAACCACATTTCAACAAAAAAAAATCTCATATTCGTAACCTAAACTGGTGTGTTTGGGTTAGGGAAATAGGCGGTAGGTGAAATGAATTCAAATCTGACATGTCTGTCGGACCATGTTATAGGATAATATGCAAGCTTAACGCTTATAATGCTTCAGCTGAGTTAGACATTCTGAAGGCAAGAGCTTACTTTACATCCAGATAAATGCATGCTTCGCTGGAGGAAACGCTGACTTCAGGGAAAAAATAAGAGATGGAATGAAAATCAAAATGGGTCTACGTATACCAGAAAAAATATGGATAGTATGTAAACAATGCAGGATCAACTTTTGACTGCATTAAGTTTATTAGTAGTGCCAGTCTCAGTTTGGACAACGGCTTTCGACTTTCGGTTTTCAAGGATTTTGTCATTTTAAAAAATCCTGTGAGACATAAGATTATAACGAAATGTTGTGTTTTGGCAAGTAATATTTGCGAATCATTTGGTCACAGTACTACAGGAAGCGTAGAGTGCTAAGCGCAGCTCCTTTGAAGTGTCTGAAGCAGTCGTCAGCTTCATTTCTTTTTTGGGTTAAAAGTTCTGGATCTAGGCCGTCAGAAGATGCACCTCAAAATGCTGAATATAAATCTGCTTCCCTTTGATGGGGGGCGGATTACACATGGAACGCCTTCTTTTGAAGTGCAGATATATCTAGGCGCACGGCCCATGTTCTAACACTTTCTGGTCTGTGGAAAGCCGTCGCGCCACATATGAACTTTCCCTTTTTGGTGACGCAGCACAAAAAGAATCTGTCCTTTGTCAAAGTTTATATTCCGTTTGGGCATTTCCCTGACGCATGTATTTCTTTGTTTCTCAAATTGGTGCGCACGACCAATGGTTGTCATTGGTGACATGCAACAGCGCTGCTTTGTTTTGGTCTATATCTGTGACATATTTGAAGTCGATGTACATTACCATCTGCATGAGACACAAGTAACTGTCATTTTGAAATGTGTTGGATGTATTCGCCTCTTACGTAATCCAGATTAACATCACGTATGCTGCACATCTACCTTATTGTTGTTAAAACGTTACCTGGAATCAAATTTCGTCCGTCTACGTCTCTTTATCGGCGATGTAGTATTCTACACATTTTCCTGGCTTTCTAAATCGTAACGAGATCAGCAATGTTGCACTGCCACCTAGAGTCTTAGCGGCGATGGATTTATTGCGAAGGAAACTTGGCAGTTACATTTTGGAAGGGGAGGGAGGTGGGGGCTCTACTGCACACATTTTGGTTTTACTTAAAAAAAAAAAATTATTTAAAAAACTGATTCTATCCCATTTATTGGATTATTTAGGACATCTGATAATGTATTTTTCTTTCACTCCCCCGCCTCCCCAAAAAATGTTCTTGCCTCAGGGCAATGCTGTACCATTAGGGTACTAAAGCACCAAGGAATGTCATGAATTTCCTGGACATGCATTGCGTGAAAAATGGTTGTAATAAGGAGTTATTACTATCCATTCTAAACATATTTGCAATGTGTAGCAAGAACTAGAATGACACAGCTATTGTTCAACCTGATATATTGAATGTACACTCAGTGGCCATTTTATCAGGTACTCCTGTTTGTTAATGCAAATAGCCTTCTCCTCCAAACAGCTAATCATGTGATTATGACACAATATAAGAAGTATACAGACATGGTGAAGACATTTATTTGTTGTTCAACCAAAAGTTAGAATGGGCAAGATATGGGATCTGAGCGGCAGTTCTGTGGGTGAAAACACCTTGTTACGGAGAGGTCAGAGGAGAATGAGCCGACTCATTCAAGCTTACAGAAAGGCCACAAATGCTCCAAAAACATCAATTTTCAGAGCGTCTCTGAACACACAATGCATCAAACCTTGAAGCAGACGGGCTACAGCAGCAAAAGACCAAGATGGGTCACAGTCTTGTCAGTTAAGAACAGGAAGATGAGGTTACAGCGGGCACATGGTCACCAAAACTGGATGACTGAAGATTGTAAATGCCTGTAATGTAAAAATGTCACCTAGTTTGACAAATCTCGTTTTCTGCTATGACATGCAGATGGTCAGAGTCAGATTTTGGCAAAGACATTTATCCTGCCTTGCGTGCATGGTGCAGGCTGAGCATCATTTGCATGCCACAGCATACCTAAGCATTGTTGCTGATCATGTGCATCCATTTATGGCCACAGTCTTCCCTTTTTCCAAATGGATACTTCCTGCAGGATAATGTGCCATGTCACAAAGCACACATCATCTGCAGATGGTTCCCTGAACATGTCAGTGACATGTCAGTTTGGTCAAATATCCTGCACAGTCCCCAGAGCTCAATATAATAGATACAATTTGGGATGAGGTGGAATTGAAGGTAGGTCTGTGCATGCATGGAGAGTGTGTGTGTGTGTATGTACGTGTGTGTGTGTGTGTGAGTGTGCGTATAGAGGAATGGCAAGGACTCTGCCCCCTAGCCTTAACTTGATGCCAGTGTTACTTCCTTTGTGAGGGCTTGAAGGGTGGAGTCATAACCAAATACTGTGAAGTGTGTGTGTGTGTGTGTGCGTGCGTGCGTGCATGTGTGTGTGTGTTTTGTTCTTTTTTTCAAGCAAGCTGTACGTGGGCATTTTTAACCAAAGCTCATTTTATGCCCTTAATTCTAACACTTCACTACCACTAAAACCTGTTTCTGCCATCCACTGCTCTCGTTCACTGTCATCACTATCTGAAGGAACGGTTCAAAAAAATCTGATTTGGCTCCATTTTTTTCCTTTTTTGGTCCATTTCTATTTCTGTGAATAGCAGTTGATATTTTGCCAAAAGAAACACTGACTATCAGGCTATCATTTTACATCAAATTGTATAACCTGCATGGAGCATTATATTGCCCTGAAAGGTACCCCTTGCTGCACGACGTCGCCCCAAGGCAACAAAAAGAAAATTACCTTCTTCCGAAGCTATTCATTATACATCTATCCTTTTTCTAAACTATCCATTATTTCCAAAACTATCCCTTATGCATCTTTAAAATATTCATGCACAAGAACATACTGGCCAGATACTGAACTTTAACCCACCATTTCCCCAGACCATGTACTCCTCCCACGCTGCTTCCTGAAAAAAAGTACCTCTCCAAATTGTTACAGCAGGTCCACTTTAGCACCTCATTAGATTGATTGCTGACATGTCATCAAACACTACTATGTGTGAAAAATGAAATATTTTAATTTAATTATTAGGACAAATGCAGTACAGCAGGGGTTTTGTCATTTATATATATATATATATATATATATATATATAAAGTGAGATGATCAGATGATTCCTATTCTCGACTAGTGGTCAAGTGCATGTGTAATGTACACCAAGAGAACGGTACAGGCCTGAATGCTTGTCTCCTTTTGTAAGAATGATGTTCCATTCCTCCAGTACAGTTCCAGAGACTTGTAGAATCTATGCCAAAGCATTCAATTTACATAGCATTAATCATTCAATGAGTAAAAAAAGAAACATTTCAGATGTTTCTCTTTTGCTGTGATTTCTCATTCACCATTGCTTAGTATAATTAAGAATGACTGAATAACTCAATTTGAAATAGAAACAGGACAGGTATTGTTGTAATTGTAAAAAAACATCACCTGATGTGGCTGATTAGAAAATACTATAAATGATAAAATAAATATAAATGATAAAGACTATAAAAAATTGAATGCCAATTGGAGCAAGTTGCCCCCGGGAGCTTCTAGCCCCAGGTAGGGGTGCATATTGCCCCAATAGTGCAGGGAGAGAGACAGAGAGAGAAAAAGACATGACTAGGGCTAGCTTTCTAAGTGGCTGAGCACTACTTCCCCACCCCCAGCCATCTTACAGTACATTCCTGATCAAGCACGCCTAAAAGTAATTTGGCTTATCATCTCCCTGATAAAAAGCCCATGCAGCTCTTTCCTAATGCGAGAGTTAAGAGTGTATATACAGGAATGTAAGGAAAGTGCAGTTGGTTGACTGATTTTAAAACTGTGCAACTGTTTTTATTATTTTTTTTATTTTGTTTTCCATAAGGTCTGTGAATTTTTAAAAATAGATTTTACATTTTCTTGGGACCAATGAATGATTTGAATTTTTCTGAGTAAGTCACAACTATCCAAGCAACTATTGAAAGCGATTCTGTACAACATTTTTATACCAGAAGCCACTGAACCCCTGGACTGATTTTGTTTCTGTTTACCTACCAGGGCAGTTACGTTTAATAAACTCTTGTGGTTCATTGTGTTATTTATACTAAATACTAATATAATGTTTGTCTTTTGATACAGCAGATTTTATTTATTGTTTTAATCTGCTGAGAAATCTTCTGAGGAACTGACCAATCAGTATGAAGTCATAACTGAAAGCTGCACGTTTCAGTCATGTCCACGGCTAATTCAGCTGTGTACGTATGAGTCCAATAGGGACCATATGTACTCTGTAAGAGTTGCTTTAACTCTTAACATTTTACTGTGTAGTTGCAGTGAATCCTTTTCTATACCAAGATAAATCTGTGAATTAGACACCATTGAGAGGTCTAAAGCGTTCTGAATCTCATGATAAGGAAACAGGTTTGTGATTTTTCTCAGCAAAGTGCCTCACATTTTGCACCACCTGCAGCCATCAGTTGTCAGTGTCAGTCTTCACAGTGGGAGTCATTAGCCGTTATCATGTCAGAATGTCACGGATAATTTGTGCCATGGCACGGAACGGCGCACACCTCCAAACAAGACTAGACCCTCAATGCTCTCCTGGAGCTTTTTGATACTTTTCCCATGGTAGTCTGAAGTGTAGCCTCATATTTTGTGAAAGTCAAGGGGAAGAGTGGAGAGAGTGCTTTTATAGGTAACCCATGTCAAGATAACGAAGAAGGAGGTATTTAAAGAGGAGGAGAGTTGCCAGTTTGGTGATAAACTGCCAAATGCATACAGTACAGATTAGTCCTATTAATCAGCTCAACCATTTTGCTTGCATTAACTCTATTTTGGACTTGTTTGTCATCAGACATATTGTCAATTCTGACAGATGGTAAAGGAGCTTAATTCCATCCATCAATTATCTATACCCGCTTATCCTGAGCAGGGTCGCAGGAGGTGCTGGAGCCTATCCCAGCGTGCATTGAGCAAGAAGCAGGAATACACCCTGGACTGGCCGCCAATCTATCGCAGGGCACACACACTATTCACTCACACTCATACCTATGGGCAATTTAGAGTCTCCAATTAGCTTACCTGTATGTCTTTGGATTGGGTGGGAGGGAACCCATGCGGACACGAGGAGAACATGCAAATTCCACACAGAGAGGTCCCAAGCCGAGATTCGAACCCACAACCTTCTTGCTGTGAGGTGACAGTGCCACCCACTGCACCCCCGTGCCGCCCTAGCCTAATTTTCAAATACAATTTTAAGATCTAGAGTCTTCACATTTGGGACAAAGAACAGAAATCTACATTAATTTTGGTAGAAGTGAAAAGGAGAGTTATTTGATTTAGTATTTACACTGCAGAGCCAATTAATGAACTAGGAATATGTCAATTGACAATGTGCTAATTGAATAGCTGCAGTTAACATTCCATAGGCCTATTGCAACTTGTTTTATTTTATGTATCTGTAGAGCTAATTTTCTTTTGCATCTATTTATGTAATTGACGCAGCTTGAATGGCAATTATTGTGGTGTTTTATATTCATGTTTTTTTTCAGTTCCGTATGAGAGAAAGAGGTGATAGTGGCACTGCAAAACATGTTGAGACAGTCTCAGATTCTGCTTGTGGAATTCTGTGCACCAGTGTTTCGTTTTATGACTATGTGTTATGTCATTTGGAACCTTAATTAATGTAATTAAGATGAGAAATAGGCTTGTACATAACTCAAATATTAAAAGGCCAAAAAGGGACATGGACTTGTATTCTTTATTTTTGTCCCCAGAAAGTAGAGGAACAAAAGAGCCAGCTTATTCTGTGCTAAAAAATAAGCATGCATTGCTCTTCTAGATCATTACTGTGCATTTACAGATATAAATGTATTGCATATTGTCAGCACTTTGTAAACTGCTCCACATATCATCATCCCAAAATGTATACATATGTTTTATTAACAATGATGGTTCGATGTTGCTAGAAAAAAAGTGTCTGCTTTGTTGAATTTAAACAGGACCCATGTTTGAATGACACGGCTAATCAATGTTTAACAGAAAGTACTCCCTAATTCCGGGTCACATGACCAGTAGTGTCAAACAGTATCGCTCAGAAGCTACAACACTGTTCACTGCGCACTGTATTCAAACATACATTTTTTTAAATTGAATCAAAAGAAAAATAAGCTCTAGATCTCCAACTGAAAAGGTAAGTGCTTTTCAGTAAATACTGATTGCTACAGATCTAGTTTAACTGTGGGGCAATTAAATACAGGTGTTGCCTTGTTTTAGTGCTGTGACAGGAAGTCAGAAATTTAAGTGCGTATATTTTTGGCTTGTGAAAGGCCTGATAAGCAAATTGGTTTATGGTTATATATTCAATTTAATGGAAGTAAATTTTCTCTTTGACTAAAGACTAATCATTGTTTCTGAGGTAAAAAAAAATAAAAATAGATAAAGGGAAGACTTTGACCTGCATGCACCGTTACACGTAAGCAGCGGAGAACTGGAGACCTGTGTGAAAGGCACAGAAATGAGTAACAATGGGAAAATAATCAGCTATTTATACTGATATTGAGTGCTCTGCTGTGAAGCCTTTATTTTGGTTTGGCATTCAAATATATTGAAGATCGGTGAGGTTGATTTAGTTTTGTGTTCTTCACTTCATTGCCCTGCTCTTCGGTTTAGTTATTCTAAGAGAATTATAGTATGTCATTTGGTATTTTACGTTGACTACTTAAATACTGTATCTGGAATCCCCAGTAACAAAGGATTAAGGGATGATAATCTTTGGGAAATTTTTCTACTCCTTCAAAGGAAAAGCTACAAACAGCTGTGAGACATGGAGAGCGACAATCTGAAAAATGACCAGAATCCACCTCCCTACAGCCCACACTACTATCCCCAGAATCCAGCCCCCACACAGGGTTTCTATGTTGGCCAGGGGAACATCGCCGTAGTGACCCCTGCTGGTGACTATGACGACATGGGGAATCCCATGGACAGTCACTCCTCTGCTCCACCCGAGTACTCCCAGGGCTTTGAGGACCAGGATACCTTCCATTTCTCTGATGCAGCTATCAGGAGAGGTGAGTGACCTGGGATTAATTACATTAATCAAACTTATCAAAAGGCATAATTCATACAACAACAAGAATAATAATAATAATAATAATAATAATAATAATAATAATAAAGAATAAGATAACACTTCTACCTTTTCAATACTTATATAGAAAACAATAACAGTTCATTAACATGTATCCTGCACTCATGATCCTAATCATAAATCAAAACGTTTCTGGCTAAACATTATGGGAAAATGTGGGAACAGAAGACAGTATGAAGATGGAGAATTTTCAAAAGGCAGTGAAGAGATTGTATTTTATTACAATTCATTATGAACGCATATTCAGAACAATTGTTTAAATCCAGAACTGTGCTTTCATACGAGCTGCTAGCTGACGACTTCAACAGATGTCTTGCATCCTTTCAATAAAACAAATATAATTTTAGAGCGTATAGCACTCCTTTCCAGTGTTATGCATCATTCGTTCATCTCCACCGCATGCAGCCCTGATCTGACTGCAGAGATTGTGTGTACAGCCTGGCAGCCTGTGTATGAGCTATAGGCTAAGCTTGTGTTCCAGCTGCTTTCATGCTTTTATGTTACTCCTGCTTTCAGGAGTTCTAAAAATTATCTCGCAAAGAGGGGAGTTGCAATTAAACCATGCTTTAGTAAATTAGGTGGAATACGTAATTGGCCTAATTTATATAATCTCCACCCTGTTTTAACGCGTTCTCTCCAGGTAAACATATGCATGAACACGTTTAACTATGCATCAAAAGGAAGTCGCAGAGTGACATAATCCTCACAAAAAATAGATTTGAAAAGCGATTCTGACTCATTTCAAAGATTTAATAGCGAAGTAGATATTGCAACCTTGTTGCAACTGCTTTTGCGACTGAAAAGCAGTTGCAATCCTTTAGTAAAACTGGCTCTCGGTAAGCCAGTAGAGTCAGATTCCCTAGCAACAGTGTGTCCTTGGACTCAAACCAAATATGAAATGAGATAGACAGACAAAGACTGGGTCTGCTTTAAATACATAATTTTTGTTTGAAGTGTTTCCGTGTATAAAAAGTAAGTGTTGGGTGTCCTTTCATTACATTCTGGTTTTTGAATGATATGTACATTATCTCATCGATAGGCCAACTACAGAGTTCAATCTCATACTGTTATTAAAATGATGGTTTACATGTTTGGGAATATGCAGTCACTCTTCAATTGAGGCATATAAAAATATATTAATATCACAGATTAAATTAATCATCAAATCAAGATGTTATGATATGATGATAGAATAATGGGAGTATTTGAATAGTACTGAACTGAAATTGTTAGAAGAGTGGAGAAATTAATTGAACTGAATGATAAGAGCAAGATCTGGACACTATTTGTCCTGACACCCCAGAGTCCTAGCAGGATTTATTTTAAGTTCAAGCCATCCATTTAGCTTCAAGAATAGGTCTCAGATCTGCCCTAAATCTTTTAACTGATGTCCTATGTGTAACCAACCCACAGAAAAAAATGTGCTATTGAAAAATATTTTTTATTAAACTTTTCTCCTCCATACACCAGGAATACTGTAGCTGGAGTGTGTACAGTAAACTTTTCTGATGCACTCACCTTTGAGCCACTGACTATATAAAACCCTGCAGTACACAAAGTACTTAGCTCCAACTGTGGAAGAGCCATATCCCTTGATGATCTCCAGCTGGTAACCTGTGGGCCTGTGGGGGCGACTAATGTAGTAGCAACCTAATAAATTACGATATTTATCTTACCTATTGCGTGCGCCAGCCTGCCTTTGTATGAATCATTTTTTAGAAGTCACAAAAAAGTTTATGAAAAAGTGGGTTATATATAGTTCCATATTTTGCTAATGATATGGGTAGCTTTGAAATTCTAATTTACCATCTTAAACAGTCATGGAAAATAATTAAAATGTGATGATGAATATTTGATGAACATGTTGAATATTTATAAATCTATGTCTGTCATTGTGACGAATTAAGTTTTCTCTATCAGCCACTTTTTTCCAAAACTGGACCCATGTCCTCAGGGGTGCGTATGGTTTCTTTAGATGGTGTCTTACCGCACTTTAAATTGAATAACAATGTAAATAATGCATTGAATAGAAATAAGAACATCAAGCAAAAGTTTGGAAGGAGTTCTTCATGTCTTCCAGGCTTTGTAAGAAAAGTCTACTTGACATTGATGGTTCAGCTGCTGATCACTGTTGGAATAATCTGTGCATTTTTATACTGGTGAGTTTACACCTCTACTGCTGAGCATGTTTCTGTATAGTGATTGTGTTTCTGTAGTAGACAGTAAATGTCTACTCTGCACTGATCTGCTAATGAGTTTCTGCAGGCCTACTGGTAAGTGATTTCTAGTATCGGCCTGGTAAGTGTGTTTCTGTGTGAAAGATTGTGCATTTCTGCATCAGTGAAGTTGTAAGTTGTTTGTGTTGACAGTTTTTATAATGGTTAGTGTGTTTCTTTACTGGCTTGTGTGTTTCTGTAGTTCTGAGTGTCTTTACTGGCTTGTGTGTTTCTGTAGTGGAGAGTTTCTTTACTGGCTTGTGTGTTTCTGTAGTTCTGAGTGTCTTTACTGGCTTGTGTGTTTCTGTAGTGGTGAGTTTCTTTACTGGCTTGTGTGTTTCTGTAGTGGTGAGTTTCTTTACTGGCTTGTGTGTTTCTGTAGTGGTGAGTTTCTTTACTGACTTGTGCGTTTCTGTAGTGGTGAGTTTCTTTAATGGCTAGTGTGTTTCTGTAGTGGTGAGTTTCTTTAATGGCTAGTGTGTTTCTATAGTGGTGAGTTTCTTTAATGGCTAGTGTGTTTCTATAGTAGTTGTCCTCAGCACTGGTGAGGGAGTTTCTGCAGTGATGAGTGACCCTCTTCATTTCATTCCCGCTTGAAGTCCTTCTGGCAAAGAATAACCATTGCATGTGTAATCTCCAAAATCACCTTTCAACTCTGGCATTCATGCAGAGTTTTGATAATCAATGACTCACATTCTAGTAGGATCTTGCAGCTCTTGACTTAGCTGGGCATTCAAGTCTTTTTTCAAAGTCATTTTAGTTTATTAGGTTTGACTGAAAGTAATACTTGCCAGTATTTAAAATTTCAGAATTAATCAGCTGTAAATCCAGTGGGAAATAAATTTGTTTTCTGTGTTGCCCTTCTGCTGATATTAAACATACTAATGAAGTGATTTATTTAAATTGAAGTGTCTACCACTAGGACCATAGTCAAGGGACACCCCATTATCTCTAATTGTAGGTGTGTTATATTTCTAATGTATATTTAATATTGTCTCATTTAGAATGAACAGGCTTGTGCTACATCTTAAAAAGAAAAATTTGTTGAAGCTACAATTGATATTCTATCTTTTTTCCCCACTCCAGGAATGATCTTAAGCATTGGGTTCAACACAATAGTTGGTTTACATATACAATGATGTAAGTCATAATGAAATTTCTCTCATTCTCATTCTGTTCTTTTGCATGGTTAATTTCCTCTTATCTGAATTAGCCACACATTAAAAGTGACTTTGTTGTGTCACATGACATTATGAATATCTAATATACTGTATATAATATATATAATATAATATCTTATATTTGAAATGCTATGTTCTTATGCATTGTATTTTTATTTTGAGCAGGGGACTTGTGTTCGTTCTGATCATAGTGCTCTCTTGTTGCGAAAATGTACGTCGGAAGGTCCCACTAAATTTTATCTTCCTGGGACTATTCGTAAGTAACAAGGTTTTCGCTTCACACACACATTGAGCAAAACTACTTTTGGGAGTTTCCTCTCCACAGCAGCACTGCTTATCCAGCTATAGCGAAATGCATTTATTTTTTCTGTTTTCAATTCCCTCCTCCATTCTAGCTTCTACCTGTTTTTGGTTTCCCCTATTGGCAAGGACTGTGCCCCCTAGCCTTAACTTGCTGCCAGTGTTACTTCCTTTGTGAGGGCTTGAAGGGTGGAGTCATAACTAAATACTGTGAAGTGTGTGTGTGTGTGTGTGTGTGTGTGTGTGTGTGTGTGGGTGTGTGCGTGTGCGTGTGCGTGTGTTTTTCTTCTCATGTTTATCCTTTGTCTGTACAGACCATTGTGGAAGGCTTCATGCTGGGCTCAGTGACAGTGTGAGTATCAACAGTGTTTTACTGCAGTGGATGACTATACAAGTTACTGATGTATGTGTACTGATGTATAAAATAGACAAGTTTACCTTTTTGAAGTGGGAAACATTTGTGCCACATCAGTGGCCATTGATCCAATTGGGCCCAGCTGACAAACTACCAGTAACAAGAGACTTGAAACAAGGGCCAAATTCATCAACAGTGGTTACAATTTACTCAATGACGATTCATTTTTTTTTAGTTCAGGGGGACAAAAGAAGGTTATTTCTGTCAAGGGCCAGCAACCTAATGATGATTGGTGACCAACAGCAGTTAATGACTGTAATGAATAATGATTTGGTGTGAATATGAGATGAGATGGAGGTGGGAAGTAAAGGATTAGCTGTGCTCTGTTTGTCTCTCAGGTTCTATGAGGCTGAAGCTGTACTCTGGGCTATAGGGGCCACAGCTCTGGTGTCCTTTGCACTGAGTGTGTTTGCTATGCAGTCAAAAGTGAGTTTCCTAAATCATTTTTTCACAGGTGTCTGAGAGTGAGTTTGGATTTGGTTTTCACACTAGCACAGTAAAAAAGATACATTACGGTTTTCTACAAGAGCAAGATAGTTAAGTTGATTTGCGTCATTAAATACCCTGGTGGATAAATGTATTATTTATAAAAACATGAGATAAGCAAGGCATGCTGGATAACTGCCAAGCTCATGAGTGCAACAATAGCCTCCTGCCTGGGAACTGAAAATCAGCTATTTGTTGCAGCATTACAAAATTACTATCCCACAAATGCTACCCTACCAACAGTATCTACCACTGTGTCAATTACTGGATCAAACCGATCGATAGGTCAGGGAGAGAAGTAATACAAAATCTGGGAAAGGACAACAGCTGCTCTCTTTCAGCACATATTGCTTGGGACATAAAATATGACTTTCTCATAATGGTTCTGTTTTCAGTGGGATTTCACTGCAGCCAGTGGGGCCATGTGGGCAATTGGCTGGACACTCATATCATTTGGATTGCTGTGTGCAATTTTACGGACACAGGTAAGTGAGGCAGATATGTTTTAACAGTAGTTTACAAATAATAGTATTTTGTATATATGAGTGTATGTATCAGCTGACCGCTAAAGCATAAATACAGTTGGTATGCATTATATTATAGTACATTTATTTATCCACAGTAACTCACATTGTGGGAAACCATAAGTGCATTCATCTGATTTATATGAGCAATAGTACCAGGCATAGCTAATAGCATTCCAAGACCAGAAGATTTATATGTAACATCACTAAAGCACTATTGCAAGTTAACCACGCTGACTAAGAACCAAAATACAAGCCATAAGAGGAAAACATATACATGACCCATAAAGCATAAACTGAAGTAAGGTGGGAGTGCTTGGTGCTGGGGTTATGAAGATTGTTTCTCCCACATGGGGCCAGTACAGACAGGTATTGTGACAGGAAGTACTGACAATACAGAGAGGGGATAGTCAGCTGCTTTAAGGTTGTGGAATGGAAAGATCTGGTCAGAGTGCAGGGTCTGTAGATTAACTGGAGGTGTGGTGGAACTGTTTAATTCTCCACCATGTAGATTAGTAACAATGATTTTAAACTTGATTACAGCTACTAGGTAGCTGGTTTAGTAAGATGAGGAAGGTTGAACATGCTTGGGAAGACTGTAGACAGGTCATGCAGCTGTGTTCTGCATTAGCTGCAGAGACTGAGTGGCACAGGCAGGGAGACCAGTAAGAAGGGGATTCAGTCCAGGCATGAGAGCACCCGGGTCTGGACTAGGAGCTGTGTAGAGAAGGTGGCGATGCAGGGATGTGTTCTTTGGACTTTATATAGAAAGGAGGCCTGACTCCCTGCTGCTGTAAGAGAAGGAGTAGTCAGATAGAGTTACCCCTGGGCCTCTTGCAGTAGAAGTGTTCTGAGTGAGCTCTCCTGTAGCATTCAAATTGACAGACAGGTCCTGCAATAGTGAGGAGGGAATCAAGTGCACCTGGCAACGGCCTACCATCCAACCTAACTGGCATGGGTAGTGAGACCTGTGTGTGTCGAAGGGAGGAAAAGCTGAGTATTGCCAGTGTAGAAATGGTATGAGAAACCACGGGAGAGATGACAGATCCAAAGGATTGTGCGCAAATGACAAAGAGGAGGATGCAGACTACAGAGCCTTTGGGACACCTGGTGGAGGGTCATAGGCACAAGAAAAGCCACCAGCCAGGGAAACCCTTGAAGGACCATTCAGAGATGTAGGATGCAATCCTCTTTAAAGTTGTGCCAGAGACCTCGAGTGTGGCCAGTGTGGAGACGAGAAGAGTGTGGTCTACAGTATCGAAATATGAATATTTAACTTTTAGAGTTCATATTTTGTTTGTATTCCTAGCTTTTTAAGCCATTTAGAATCAATTGTGAGACTTTGGAAGCATGCATCTTAATGATTCTTGTTTTTCTTTTCATCAGTATCTGTACATTGTATATGCCTCATTGGGGACTCTGGTCTTTTCAATTGTAAGTATGGTTACATATTAACCATTCGTTATGGTTAATATCTGTTGGTACTTTCTTTGAATTACTGTAAAGAGTTAAATCTCTTGGCTTTTTTTGTGTAGTGAATACATTATATTATATTATACATATATCTTTATTGTGTGTGTAGGTGTCTAAGTTTCTGTTACGATTTATATATTAGTATCTACCCTTAGTAGAATCATGAAATAAAAAAATATAGAATTGTATATATAATTATTAATTGTATATGAAGTCCCTTTTCTCACTTGCACTGTGATATCTATGTTTCTTTCCTATCTCTCCTTCTCCCTCAGTATTTGGTGATGGATACACAGCTAATGCTGGGCGGAAAACACAAATACAGCATCAGTCCAGAAGAGTACATCTTTGCTGCTCTGAACCTGTACCTTGATATAATCACACTGTTCCTCCTTTTACTACAGCTTATTGGATTCTGCCGCTAGTACTGGGCTACCTTTGATTCCTGTTTAATCATTGTACCAAGCACTGATTCCTACACTACCATACACCCAGCAATAATGCCCTTACACCCTGCTCTGATACATGTACTACCTTACATCCAGCACTGATTTCTGTACTACCTTACACTCAGCTATGATTCCTGTACTTCCTTACATCCAGCTCTGATTTCACTACTGCTGACACCTGTTGTACATTCAAACCTAGTGCTGATGTGTATGTTTTGTTTGTGTGTGTGTGTGTGTGTGTGTGTGTGTGTGTGTGCCTGCACGCATGCGTGCATGCACATGTTTCTGTTTGTATTTTAATGAGCTGAATTTTCTGTGATAGCAGATATTATGTTTTGGTGCAGTACATATGCCTAATTAATGTCCAATGTGGACATGCTTTAAAGTGAAAATATTAATAAAATATTTTCACTTTAAAGCAAAGAAAAAAGTTATTTCTGAAAACATATCAGAGAATTCTGGAATCTGGGAATAGTTTTCACATAGAATTTGATTTTTTAATGTCTACTTGATTTTTTTTCATGTGAAATAAATCACCCATAGTGAATGGAATTATGATTCTTTAAAAGTGTATTATAAACAATTGTGCAAATGATCATTTAAAATTGTAACATATTGTTAATTATGTTTATTTGCATACAGCTTTGAAAATAAAAACGTCAGTTTTCCCCACCTTGGGATTATATGTGTAATTCCTCGGTACTTTTATTTTATTTTAAAAATGCTATCAGTTAGGCATTTGAAATTACTTGACCATAAATCAGTATCACACATTTAATTTGTATTTTTATTTTATATGTATTATAGCATATTACTGTGCTATTTATTCGATATGAATTATTGAATTTTATTTAAGGAAATCAATAATTCTCATTCATATCTTTGTACTGTGAATTTAATTAAATTATTTTATATACCATGTCTAACAGTATTTGATCTGCACAGCCCATTACCGTCATCTCAGAACATATTAAGCTCACTCCACAACCCCATACTACTCTCCAATTACATCAACATGAGTGTGACCCATAGCTGTACAGCCGTATTTAAAATCTACCCAATCCTAAGTAGAGGCCCAATATTTCACAGTATTCTCTTTAACATTCCGATGTCATTTATAGCGTCCTTCTCCCTTTTATACACAACTACATCTCTATATCTCTCTTTCAACAATTTCCAGAAATTTCAGCAGTCTGATGTTGAACATTTTCTCAGCAGATACCACAAATAACATATTATTTGCTGATAAGAGTTGGGAGTGATGGATTGAGGAAGATTTATAAGAGTCAAAAGCTTGAACCAAGATGACTTCACACCTCAATAATCTATTAGACTCTATTATCTGATCTGTGCTACCCAGAATCTATCACCACTTGTCAAGAGTTTGCAGAACATTAAAATTAAACTCAATCTTGTTGTGACAGCTCTATCAGTCATAGCTAAAAATCAGTGACATATAACTTGAAAAGGTGTTCTACAGAAGAAATTGATCTACCATATTTTGTTCCATATTAATGTGATCATTTTAGAATATATTATTGCAAACATATGACAGATAAATCACATAATATATACAATTAGTTACAAATAAGTTAATGCAAGTCTGAAAACTGAGTTTTTAGGTGGGAGTAGTCAAAAACTCACTATATCTCACTGTAGGCTTGCACAAACTAGGCCTCACGTCTTCTGGTAAAAGAGGTAATATTGTTTTAGGGCTATGGTAATATTCGAAACTCTGATGTTAAACTAAGGAAGATGCAATCAGTTTAGCTTTCTGAATCATATTTTTTTCCTTTGAGAATGATTATTACAAAGACATTTTCTTACCTTCACATGGAAGCATGGGTAGTTAATGCCTTTGCACATGCTGGATCAGACACTATCGTTGTATCTGCACAGACAGGCTGCACTGAATATATAATCCACCTGGACACTCACAACCACACAGGCTATCTGCAGGCATAATGCTGGTTATTTTACTGAGTTAAACAGCCAGGTCTCTCATTGAGGAAGCCCTCGCTTCTCTTCACTCTGGGGAGGAACATCCCCTTTCTGTATCAGACTTGCATGCTCCCTAAAGCTCAACCACACATGAGGCTGAAAAGGACTTAAAATTCTTTGAAATAGTACTGATGGTGCCAGAACTGTGGCTGCACTATTAAATATACAGTGTCAGGCTCAAATACTTGGTGAGGTTCTGATGTCATGTTCCTGAGCAAAATGTTCTTCAGAAAATACTGTATACGGCAGTTTAATTGGAATTTTTTGTCATTAGCTTAGGTACAACCACACTCTACTCCAGTGAATGTGTAGGCTATGTTCACTCAATGGGACTACTCAAATGAAAGTGATAATTTAGAAATGAATAAAATTATAATTATTCTTTAAAGCACTATATAAAAAGACTATGTATGTTCAAGATTGCACTTGGGCAGAATTTGTTTTCTGGAGACTAAATAAAATAATCAGTTAGGTATACAATACAGGCTCCAAAATAGGAAATTGCCAGTTGTATAAAAATCACCTTTTCATCCGAGCTTTCGAATAGGAGAACTTCGCATTCTGTAAGCGATACATGAGGACACCACCTAGAGCACACCTGCAACATTGTGTGTTTACCCAGCCAATAAGATATGCCGCACATGTAGCCAGTTTCCGCGCCCGGCCAATCACCGAGCTCAGCACATAGCCAGACATCAGTTCAGGCAGCGTCGTCCAATCAGGTCATTATAGGGAAGACGCACATCGAGTAGCTACCGGGCACACGTCTACTGACTTATTTCTGTTCAAGTACAATGCTTTCTTTTATCGAGTATTAGCCAGAAAAAAGGGCTGAATTTTCCGCATATATAGATTGTGCATTATTAAATGCATGAATGCATTTTTAAATCCTGCGTTGGACGGGATTTTGAACAGATTTTATTGTAGCACGACGAAATCAAACAGGATTGTCCATCGTTATATTCCATTTTAGCAAAAACGGATTGGTTGAGAACCTTTAATAAACCTTTCATTAGGAAGTAACTGTTTTATTAACAGCCACGAAAATGACGATACGGATATTTGAAGTTGGCAGCTCTCTGATAGAGAATACGATGGAGAAGATGGGTGACAATTTGACATCAATGATTCTGGTTACGACTGCGTCCATCTTGACTTTGGGATACTTTTCCAAACATATCTACAAACAGCTGCAATCTCCTGACAAAACATCGGTGAGTTGCTCGTTCTTTTCTGCACGTATTTAACTTTTATTCCTCAAGACCCAAACCAATCCTTTTATGAATTTAAGGTCGTTAATCGTTATGGAACGACCTATTTTTCACCAATTCAGCCTTTATCTAATACGAAGCAATTGCTGGGATTGTCATTTTTTATGCTATTTTCCAACAGAAATATCCTCCTCACATTCCCTCCAGTATTCCTTTTCTTGGTCACGCCATAGCCTTTGGGAAAAGCCCGATCGAGTTTCTCGAAAGTGCCTACGAAAAGGTAAGACAGAAAGACACGAGAAGATTCGCGAATGGTGAGGTCACTCAGAATGTCAATTCTGTTTGTCTTTTAATATGTTGGTATACTTGGCACAGCCTGTATTGTGTGATGTGAACGGGATATTAAGAACACGTTAGTAGCCTATACACGCATTCTGGATATTTACTCCATAGCATACCCCGAACTGCCTCATTATCCATTGTGTATTCTTATATCCAGTTTAGTGCAATGAATGAAAGAGAGTGGTAAGCTATGTATATATATACCATAATGTACTTCTTTTCTTATTATTATTCTTTTCTTTTTCTTTTTTAAATTTTTTACAATGTAGTCATCTTGCAGACACTTTTAGCCAAAATAACTTTTAAAAAGCGCAATTAAGGTTAACCAACAACGCGAGACCTAGCGATCAGAAAAGTTGCAATAAAACCTGTCTCAAGACCTGCAAAATAAGAGAAAAGGTAGTTTCAGAAGGACTGTTCCACCTTCAGGCAATAAGGGCAGAGCCAGAAATATAGAAAAGAAAAAAAAAGTTGTCCCCCAATATTATTATATTATAGTATCGTTGAAAAACATTGGCAAAGATTGAGATAGATAAATGTACCTGTTTGGAATGATCATTTATATTTCAGCTGTCACATACAGGTTGAATTAAAGTGGGGGGTTTTTTTTCAACAAAATTTGTCAGTGAACTTGTAACATGATGGAAAATTATTAGATTGCTGAAAGTCAGCATAGAATTTTGAAACCTGACACTATACAGTTTAAGACGGTTTGTCTTGTGTTCTGTTTCCAGTACGGGCCTGTGTTCAGCTTCACCATGGTGGGGAATACCTTCACGTACCTCCTGGGAAGCGATGCAGCCACGTTGATGTTCAACAGTAAAAACGAGGACCTGAACGCTGAAGATGTGTACTCTCGACTGACGACACCAGTCTTTGGGAAAGGAGTGGCGTACGACGTGCCTAACCCTGTAAGAGAGTGCCCCGCGCTTTGTGAATATAGGCACTGGCATTGTATCCGAGTGAAAGTTCTTGGATCTGTCTGTGTGAATGGAGCTATAGGTCCAGATTTTGATCTGTTGCTCTGTTTTTACCAAGCAGCGTTCAGATTTAACCGTTGTATATTAAGGTATATTTGACTTGGGTCTGGTTCACTTCTGTGGCCAGTGGCTCCTCCTGTTATTAGTCTGCATTTTCTGTGTCTTGTAGTACCAACCAAGTAATGTTCATGAAGACTGGTTGAAAATGATTGCTATATCCTTAGTTGATCTTTTTTCTGTTATGTTCTCTTATGAAAACTGGATGACAAATGTTAAAAAAGTTAATAAACTTAACAGAGTACTGTTGTTATGTGCATATAAATGCATCATGCCCTGATTTAACTTGTTTTGCAGATATTTCTGGAGCAGAAGAAAATGCTGAAAACAGGATTGAATATCGCCCATTTCAAACAGCATGTGATGATAATTGAGGAGGAGACGAGGGACTACTTCACACGCTGGGGGGACAGTGGAGAAAAGAGTATGCTAAATTACAGAAATACTTTACTGTATTTGGCCTTTTAATATATTTACTGAAGTTAATTCATACTTAAAAAATTGTAGTTTGCTTCATGTTTAGATGACTTGTTGATTGAGGGGGGGGGGGCTTTTCTTTTTCACCTACATGTGTAGACCTGAAATATAAACTAGCTGTTGGGTCCAATTCTGCTGGCTCCTGTGATTTAGTCAATTAAGCTAAGTTACTTCTATACCTGTATTTTTCTGACTTGTGTCTGGCACACAGCATGAGATTGCTCTTAGGTTAAACTTTATTGACCCTGTGGGGTAATTTGGCAGCCACCAGGGGACCTACTCCAGTTCTGAGGCCAGTGCCCTGGTCAACGGCAACAGCAGGAGTACAGCTAACCCTAACATGCATGTATTTTTGTCTGCTCTCTAGGCATTGATTCAGGCTGTCGTTCCTGTTTGGATAGCGGGCCTCTGACACTGTGCATTTTCTCACAGACCTGTTCGAGGCCCTGTCGGAGCTGATCATCCTGACTGCCAGCCGCTGCCTCCACGGGAAGGAGATCCGCAGCATGCTGGACGAGAAGGTCGCCCAGCTCTACGCGGACCTGGACGGGGGCTTCAGCCACGCGGCCTGGCTCCTCCCCGGCTGGCTGCCCCTCCCCAGCTTCAGGTAAGTCAGAGCCCTGGAGGGTCCTCTATTTTATTTATGTTCTGCACATGCCCTGGTCTAACGTACAGAGAACCTAAGCATGCAATATTCAGCACTTCTAGGGTCATAATTTCACCTACTGTCAGCAGAGTGTCTAGCAATATATCAAGCCTGGTATGGAATGCCACAAGGGTCTTTACTCTACTTACATACAGTGGCTCCCATTTGACATACTGTATTGTCAGTTTATATTTGTGGACATTCACTCGCTCTGTGCAGGTCATGAGCCTTCATTTATCATTCAACAGCCTTGTCTTAGCTGTTTGCAGTGTGTAGTGAGTAAATGCATCTGAGCGGCCTAACATCTAAGCTCTCTTATTTCTTTGTCTCTTGCAGACGAAGGGACAGAGCACATGTGGAGATCAAGAACATCTTCTACAAGGTGATCCAGCGGCGTCGGGAATCAGGGGAGAAAGAGGATGACATGCTTCAGACCCTTATGGATTCCACCTACAAGTAAGACTGTACAGTTGTGAAGTCAGGCCAGAGTCATAGCACAGGACATAATAAGCATTTTGCCCATAGCACATAAAGTAACGGCACAGATGTACCCACATCTAATAGTCACTCCTCTACTTTACTGAAGTACTTGACCATCTTTAAACTAGAAGCAGAAATGGATGCTCATTTCATTAGCTTTGCAGCTTTGCCCTGCTAGAGTTTTTAGAGAAAGCTGATTTAGCTGTGGGTAATCTCCTTAGCACGATTTAAATATTCTTTTCCTCCAGTACTAAATATCTTCTGAATGTTTTTCTGCTCCAAGAAGTATTGCACAACAGCCGTGTGAAAAAACAACTGAACTGTAATAAGAAAGTTACATTGTTCCAAAAACAATACAGCAAAGCTTGGTTCTGCTTTGGTTAGAACACTATATGATTCATCCATTTGTGAAGCCTAAAGCATTATGTAGATATTTATATTCATTAAACCCAAAAACTGAACTCTCGCAGATGGCCATATTTCACGGCTGAAGTACTTCAGTTGGATGGGCATGATCCTCACACCTGCAGCAAAACGATGTCTGTGTACCAAACTTGACCTAATTAGCTGCATTCACAGTGCACAGTTGTACAATTTAATTAGGTAGTCGAAGCCAAAAATAGTTGAATGCGGCTTCCAAGCCCAGGCACGGGCTCAGCTCTCTCCTGCCCCCTGCAGGAATGGCAAGCCGCTGACAGACAGCGAGATTGCTGGGATGCTGATTGGTTTGCTCCTGGCGGGGCAGCACACCTCCTCCACCACCAGCTCCTGGATGGGCTTCTTCCTGTCCCGCAACAAGGCGCTGCAGGACCGCTGCTACGCCGAGCAGAAGGCCGTGTGCGGAGAGGGCCTGCCCCCGCTGGAGTACGACCAGGTCGGTTCCACCGTGCCCTCCTGCACAGCCCTGTGTGATGCCGCGCTGGCTGGCTGCCAGGGCCCTCAGTGATCAAAGCCACTGTCGTACTGGCTGCATTATTATTATGTGAGGCTGCAGTGTGTTGACACTGCCATCCCTTTTAATGGTGTTTTTCTCCTCTGGAAGCTGAAGGATCTGACTTTGCTGGATCGCTGTCTGAAAGAGACCCTGAGACTCCGTCCCCCCATCATGACAATGATGAGAATGGCCAGATCTCCTCAGGTATAGATTCACCAGCACAGCTGCTTTTCCCATAGTCACCACTAGGTGGAAACTTTCACCTTTTTTTAATTCACCGTAGCCTCGACACAGAGATGGTGGAACTCAGGACTGTAAATATTAGTATTTTGTTTTTATTCGTTGTTTTTTTGCATCCAAGACAAGAAAACAAGGAAACAAGAATATTTTTTAATAAATGAGAAAAGAATTCCGGTGCTGGGGAATTGAAACCAGGGATACTTACAATGCAGCATAAATAAGTGGGGGAAAGAAAGCAGTATTTGTTTGACAAATAATTGGCTGTGAGTGATTATATCAAATGTTGTTTCAACTGTTATTATCAGCAAGGGTTTTGATCCATTTTTGAGGTGTCAGACATGATCAGTGTCCAACAGTTCAGTTTGGTTTTTGGCGGGGGTATTATATTATTTTTGGAATATTAAAACTTGGGGGCCATGGCATAGTGAACGAATGCCAATACAGTAACGCGCATCTCTTTTTCCAGACAATTGCTGGGTATAGCATCCCAAGTGGACACCAAGTGTGCGTGTCCCCCACGGTCAACCACCGCCTGTCAGACACGTGGATACAGAGACTGGACTTCGACCCCGACCGCTACCTAGACGAGAACCCGGCGGCAGGGGAGAAATTTGCCTACGTGCCCTTCGGAGCGGGTGAGTGTAGAGGAGGCAGGGCCGGTTTCAAAGCACGGCCCTCACTCAACCACTTCTGCAGGATGGCCGTGTGTGCGTGCGCTGGTTTTGTCTCCAGCCCCCGCTCTTAATTACTTAATTAAAATGTATTTTCATTCTGCACTTACGGGAATGATAAAGCTGTCTCACAGTATATTGAGGAAATATGTCACTATAATGTGGTTTGGGACACCAGTTAATTTAGGGCAGTTTTCTCACCTGCAATTCATTTAATTCTCTGCGAGAGGTTAATGTCGCCTTTCTGTCAGTCAATTATCACATTGCCCCTCCCCAGCAATCTACATAAATTACTCTTTAATTAGCAGAGACAATGACTGACAGCAGCTTTCCCACGCTGTCACATGCTGCATTCCACGCGTGTTTATTTGTTCTTTCTTTTTTCTATGCAATGGGGAGCACACATTAAGAAGTCCATTTGCACTGCCTGCACAAAATGGTTAAATAAGACTAATAGCAGTAATAGAGTTTGCAGTGGCCTAAGCTTATAAGAAAAGAAAGGATATTTGGAATGATTTTATTTGCCTCTGTGCCTAAGCTCTGAGGGGGTCAGTACAGTCAGTAAGTGTCAGTGCCTTTTTTCACATCCTAGTAATTTGTAATCATCTAGTTTAGAACCTTCTGCTAAAGCACTCATTAGAAGTGCCATGGAGCAGTTTTCTGCTTGGACAGTTCTTGATTTTCTTTTTACTTCTTTTGATCTTTTTGCCTCCTACACAAATTTGTCTACTTTTGGGGAAATTGCTAGCAGAAGTATCACTCACATGTGCCACAACATGAGATTTGCATGTTGTTAAATAAACTGCATTTGGTATCAAGCCTTGTGTGCTTTCAGAATGTACTAACTTGCAATATCCTAGATAAATGCAGTTACACTGCTGAAATCGACCTCAAAGTTCAATATGCATTTTGTGATGCTATCCGTGACTGAGTTGTGTGATTTATGGCACCAAAGTACAGCGTCATCAAGATTGCTAATATGAAAATCAGAATTGATTGCACAATTAACCGCATAATTAGCCAAGTGATTGTGACAATCCCCGTGCCTTTGATAAACTGTTGTCCCAAGCTGTAGACGGCTAATACCTTGACCTAATTAGGAAATTAAGCCGGAACAATTGCGTGTAACAAAGACCAGCATACTAATTTGTCCTCCAGGATGATGACACCCTTGTTTTAAAAAAAAAAACATAGATAAAATGGAGATCAATGGAGCCACAATAACTTCTTTCTGACCTTTAATTTTGCACAATGTAATTATTTTTCCGCATCCTCCAGGTCGCCATCGTTGTATCGGCGAGAATTTTGCCTACGTTCAGATCAAGACCATCTGGTCCACTATGCTTCGTCTGTATGAGTTTGACCTAGTCGATGGCTACTTCCCCACCGTCAATTATACCACAATGATCCACACACCCACCAACCCTATCATCAGATACAAGAGTCGGCAGCACTGAGAGTCTGTGACCGGAGGTGAGGAGGGGATGATCTGCTGTGCTTTTCAGGTGTAACCCAGTACAGCTTGCTCTGTGAAACCTGCCATTTTCTGAGTTCCTGCTCGGACACTCTTCATCGTGAGATCAAGCACGTCCTCTGGAGAGCTCAATATGCATAAACCACGTTGTCTGTGATGCATTCTAACGACTATGCATGGACAACACAAAGATTCCTCAATGTGACATTCTTGTTCTTCTCAATAATTGCTTTAGAGATTATTTTGTCACATAAGCATTCATATTTCGCGCTTTTCCAAATTCAGGGTACGTCGGCAAATTGGATAGGTTTGAAGCCTCTCTTTATTCATACTAGAGCTCTCTGTCCCTTCTTCACCTTGTATTTCTCCTCTTTGCTTTATTTGGCTTCATAAGTGGCTCAAATGCTTTGCCTCCAACTAGCGTGTAGGCTGCCTTCACTTCTCTATCCAGAAGGCCTGACACCGTAATTTCTATTCTGTGGATTACCCGAGTTTACTTTGTGTAAGCGTATCATGTGGAGAGTACCAACTAGCGATGCCACAAGATACAAGATGGAGTAAAGAAAGACAGTGATCAATATTTAATTTCTTGAAATACTGGAGCTCCTGTTTTTCCAGGTTCCTTTTAGGAGACTTTGTGCTAATTAGCCAATTCTGAACAATGTTTTATTGAGTAGCTGTCGGAAAAAGAATGTTTAATGTGGGCATCTGTAGATGCATATTATAGCCTTGTGGGCATTTCCAATCAGTAAAATGTACTGTACTAGCCTCATGGCTCAATTTTAAAAGGATGGATTTTTGCTGTTGCTGGCAGACCACTTTGAATGTTAAAAAAAGGCATAAGCAGTGTCCACTTCCAAGACAAGTAGGTTATTTAGCTGATGCTACCCAGGCGTTCTCCATTTGACCTTATCACTTCATACAGACAAATAGCATGAGGTTTTAGGAATACCCTGGAATGCTTTAGAATATATCTTTTTCTTCAGTGAGGAAATTGAGTATTTCAAAATTATTTTTTAAAAATACATAAAAATGAAAATACTTGAATTGAATTTTGATGTCATTCCCCACTCATCTATACAGGCTTCTGTAAAGAGAGCTGGAGCTCAAGGATGTCCATCCCTGGCACATTTATGTTCCCTGTGTAGGTTGTATCCCTGTATTGCTGTTGATTGCCTTGACTTGGTTACACTAAATAGTATAAATATACTTTTATTTTGTCATTACTAAAGAATGCTGTTATACCTTTCCTGATTAATAAATACAACAATGTTGACCGGATGTACCTGTACATCATCTTTTTGTCAGAAGCTGGCAAGACAAAACTCCACTGTACCCTGTACCTGTGTGTATAACTGGATGTGTGTTATGCTCAGCTTTCATGAGTTTTCCAATCAGCACATGTTTTGTTTGAAAAGGTGCGTGGAACAGAGCAGCCAGTGAAAGTTGCTAACCGCATCTTCATAAAGCGCCCACTCTCTCCACATAGAAGACCTGCTGCAGTGGTTATACACAACTGCAGCTTAATACAGTTTAAAACAGTAAAACAAGCAGCGCACTGCCTTAAAGATCTGTGAAGAGAGCCCCCACAAAATGTGTCCATATCTTAAATTGTTTACTTTAATACTTTTAATTTCAAAATATAAAATTTAAGCAGGGCTGCCCTTTCACCAATCCAATGAGTTAAAAAAGAGAAGGGCCATCTTCAAAGCACAACTTTAAGTACAAAATAAAATTAATTCACTTCTTACATTCATTTTTACATTGCATGTGGATAACAAAAAAAATGCAAACAATAGTGTTGATGATAATACAGTACACTGGGAATATGTGTAATGTGCTACACATGCATTTTCAACACATTTAGTTTTTCTTACTCAGTTATAAGGGATTCCAGTACAATGCTAGTTAATTAATAAACTTTCATATTGTATACTTTATTGGTGTATGAATAAATAAATAACATAGTGTAATTTAATCCTACAGTCCAGCTACAGAAATTACAGGTCATTTAAAATATGTCCTTCAATGAAACATTTACCACTGTCTATTAGCAATGATGAAAAATAAAATATTTTCAAATAGTCAGTCCTGCACATCCTGAAATAGGCTTCCCAGCCAGTGTCTCTGGATTCCTACAAACAATACGATTGTCAATAGTCATGGGAGGGACTCTGTCCTGGCCCACGTAGCACTTCCAGCTCTTTGTCTTTCGCAAAAAGTGCAACAATCTCTGAACTCTGTCCTCTTTCTTCATATTTTTAACAATCAACGGCATCAGTTTCCTTTTCCTTTCACTCTCATTGACCTTCTTCCTGTGATCGCCAGGATTTAAAACTGAAGTACGCATTTCCCAGGTAGCACAGCGCTACCAAGAAGGCAAAGAACTGGAAGAGAGAAACAGAAACATTCAGTTACACACAAGGAAACTGCTTTTGTGCACAAATGGGCATAACATGATGAGTAAATATCCACTTAAATTCCTTCGATACCGATTCAATTAAGGTCTGACATACATTTACTGTGCTGCTGGATTTTTTTTGGATAAATGTCATAACCTTGGAAAGGGTCACTTCTTTTTCAGTTAAAATCAATTCTAAAAAATAACTGCAAATACGTTCCTGAATTGATAAACTAAAATGGAATTGACCCATCCAGCTGAAAATTGAAACGGATTTGATCATTTATTGCTGTAACTAGTACACTGCTTCCAGTCAAAAGGCTTTCGCTGCAATTAAGGGGAAGATTTGCCAATAAAGTGAAATGTCGGCAGAGGGTGAACTGTGGATCAGACTTGGATCATTTATCCGAAAAACAGGGCCTTACCGTGGAGGCTGCCCAGCTGTTGAAGTCGTGTTGTCCCTTGACGGCTCGGCTGATGGAAGCAGCATCCACTGCAGCAGCCGTCAGGTAGAGCACAGCCGCACTGCTATTGAAGCACAGGCCCTGGCAGTCAACAGGCACAGAAGCCAGCCTATTACAGTCGACGTTTAACATTTGACATGAATGCTTAAAAACAGAAGATATGAGGGCAGGTACAGGACATAAATGCTGAAGACAAGCCCACTGCCAGGAACACAAGGCTAGAATACAAGTGATGGAAATACTTTGGGAAAATGCCACCAAACAGCTTTGACGTTTAGTGAAAAATGTTCTTGTACTAGTACTTTAATGATGTTGCATCTTCACCTGCTGGTATGTTTGGCAGGTCTGACACTATCGCTCATATTAATCAGGTGAATACACTTACATTTCTGCTATACTGTAACTATGCCTGAAGACATAAATCCCCGGCCATTCCATGCAGAAAGGCATCTTGCTTCATGTTATTTATTCATTTTTGTCCATTAATCAGTGGCTGTTGCTTCCTCTGTAATGTGAAATGCATCACTTGGAAAGATTGTTCCAGGATGGAAGACAGATGTCAGTAAAATTAGTATGCTGTTCATTCTGATAGTTTTGACCATATTAGAAATGGATTTTTTCCCCTTTAAGCAAATGCCACCACTTTTTTCCATGGGATGCAGACACAATATGAAGTGTACAGTTATCGTAAAAGGGCACGTTGTGTCAGAGAGGCACTGTAGAGAGCAGAGGGCACTTACCACTGTTGTCCAGGGTACTTGGGGGATTCTGGTGTAGGCCATGGTCAAGTAAATGATGAGGAAGAATACTGTCAGGACCCAGTAGAACACTGCTACAAACATGACCCACCCGAATGCAGATACGCGGAAATACTCAGTTCCACCGATCAGCGTCCACACCAGCAGGCCGAAGATCTGAGGGAGACAAGACAGTTTGCCTCAGGGGAAGTCGAGCCTTTATCTGCATGATGACAACTCGGAAAAACAGCATATTGTAGAGTGATGCGTATTTAAATTAATTTGACATTCCAATACATTTGAATTCAGTTGTCTTCAAGCTCAAAGACATTTTGTTTGGTTTTGAAATCCATACATTTACTTTGAAATAATAACAAAAAAAAAAAAAAATGTCTGTAACACTTATTTGGCCTGATTGGTTCTCAGTAAATAAAGCAAGTGGTTAAAATAATTGGTGTTTTAACATAATATGAAAAGAATGCATATATTTGTTTTCCCTTGTTGCTGGCTCATATGATGCCTCCCTTCCTGTTGTGCAGGAACTACTTTTAAATTGGATTTTATATCGCAGGATAAACGCTATCTGTGATTATTCTCAGAGCGGATTTGAGACTGAAGCACACCAGCTATGGAAGGAAGAGCAACAATGGAGATGGGGTGGGGTGGGGGGTGGGGGGTCCGTCCTCTGAAATTGTTTTTAATCAGCTTCCTGTTGCTTCAGACACAACAGGCACAGAATCCTTCACCCATTTCGACCTACAGTAAAACTGTCACTGACTGCATGGAGAGGACCATTCAGATTCACTGCAGAGGTTTATTTGAAACCTGAGGAAATTCCAAAAAATAAGAGGGGGGAATACAGTACACAGAGAAGATTCCATGAGGAACACTCTGGGAGGGTGAGAGGGGGCAGAACAGAACAGGAGAACTGCTGAACTACAGTAGACAAGATGGAGGCCAAGAAAATCTAAATACAAGAATGCAAGTGTAAAAAATGACTATCAGTTTGGCACAGCTATAGCCAATGCTTAAAATGCCTGTATCAGCAAAATCCCTAGACTGTACTGTATAGAATATATAAACACAGTAAACTGACTTGCAAGGTAAACATTTTAAGAGACAGATCCTTCAACATATATCTCATCACTACATTTACAGTTCCGTGAATAAGTACTTGCCCTCTTCCTGATTTACTCTATAACTGCATATTTGTCATGCTGAATAGTTTCAGATCATTACACAAATGATCTGAAATAAGGGAAACTGAATAAACAAAAAACACATTATTTTATTATTGAATTTATTTAATGAAAAAAGTTAAGCAGCTATATCATCAGACAACTCTTAAGGATAATGTCCGGTTATGTAGGCCTATCCAAGAGCTGAAACTGAAGTGTAATTGGGTTATGCAGCAAGACCATTATCCAAAACACAAGTCCACATCTGAATAGCTGAAAAGAAACAAAATTCATGTTTTGGAGTGGCCTAGTCAAATTCTTGACTTGAACCCAATATAGATGCTGTGACAGTACCTGAAACAAGCAGTTCATGCTAAAAAAACTACCAATTTGTCAGAATTAAAGGAGAGAAGAGTGAGATAAGATTCCTCGACAGCAATGTGAAAGACTGATATCAAATTATTGGAAGCATTTGGTTGCAGTTATTGCTGTTAAAGGTGGTGCAATCACAATTAACCCCAAGTTTAAGAGGGCAATTACTTTTCACATGGGTGATATGGGTGTTTGATAACTTTTTTTCATTAAGTAAATGAAATACTAATTTTAAAAATCTGTTTTGTGTTTACTCAAGTTGCCTTTATCTTATAGGCTATTGCATTTTGTCTAAAGATCTGATTCAGTGTGCTAAAAATGCAATAATAGAGGAAATCAGGAAGGGGTCAAATACTTTTTCACGCCACTACATAGTGACATCTAAAAGGAGGAGGAAGTCTCAAATGATGAACTACAGGGTCCAGCCCACTGACTACAAAGCAAAGAAAAGGAAATTGCGGTGGGCTTGGTCACACCTTGAGGAAACAGCTTATCAAAACCACACAAGAAGTTCTATGGCCGGAAGCAAAAAATCACATTTATTTTGGTTGTTTTCCCTCACAGATATACACAGAGCAATTCTGCATGCCATATTAAACAAACCGTTCTAAAACATAGCCAGTGACACAGGCTTGTCACTGGCTATGAATATCTGCATAAACCACTATGGCATATTTCAGATATGTTCATGGAATTATGTCCAATTACATCACATTATGAACGATAAATATACCTTAATAGTTGGCAGATGCCTCATAAATAAAGCAACAATTGCCCTATAAGGACACAAAAACCCCACAATTTAGGAAGGTAGGCAGTGTCTTTTGAAAATCGCATCAATAGCAGATGTACAGTGGCATGCACAATGGTAAGCATCGGCTGGTGTGACGTACAGTAAAGCACACCACCATTGGACTCTAGAGCAGTGGAAATGCATTCTCTGGAGTGATGAATCACAGTTCACTAGCTGGCAGTCTGACTGACTAATCTGGGTTTGGCGGAAAGTGTAGTGCCAACTGTACTGGCCCAAATAGTGCCCACTGTAAAGTTTGGTGGAGGAGGAATAAAGGTCTGGGGCAATTTTTCATGGTTTGGGCTGGGCCCCCTAGTCCCAGTGAAGGGAAATCTTAACACTGTGGCATACAATAACATTCTAGAGAGTTATGTTCTTCCAACTTTGTGGTAGCAGTTTGGAGAAGGCCCTTTCCTGTTTCAGCATGACAATACACCCATGCACAAAGCAAGGTCTATAAAGAAATGGTTTGCTGAGTTTGATGGGGAAGAACTTGACAGGCCTGCACAGAGCCCTGACCTCTACCCCATCAAACACCTTTGGGATTAATTGGAATGCCGACTGCGAGCCAGACCTCATGCCCAATATCAGTGCCCAACCTCACTAATGCTCTTGTGGCTAAATGGGAGCAAATCCCCACAGCCATGTTCCAAAATCTACTGGAAAGCCTTCCCAGTAGATTGCAGGCAGTTACTACAGCAAAGGGAGGTCCAACTGCATATTAATGCCTATGGTTTTGGAATGAGATGTTCAACAAGTACATATGGGTGTCATGTTCAGGTGTCCACATACTTTTGGAAATGTAGTGTATCTACACTACAAACCGATAAAAATAGTGTTCCTGTAAGCCAGACGTGTCTGCTTCACAACCCTGTTCCCTCACAGGTGCAAATCTGACAACATAAAAAGGAAACAGGAAAAAACCTCTTAACGAGCAGGCTATTTTTCCTAACCTAACACTGGTGCTAGTCAAATGATCCAGTTCGCCAGACCAGTTCCGTTTCATATTAGCATGTCACCCAGATAAACAACAGGAAACAACTGCAAGGTAATACCATTAAACATGGATACTAGGGAAAAAAACATCAAATGACTTCCCCCTCAGGTTTTCAACTTAAATGACTGACAGACTAGTCTGTACTAATCAGACTCAGAAGACTACTCTGAAGAAGTCAGTCTATTACATCTGAAGTATCCTTAAATTTATCTCATGGTTTGTTGAACTGGTGACAACTGGGTCTTCCCTTGTGTATGCATTTGTACAATAAGAACATCTGTTACAACCGTTTGAAAAAGACAGACTTAAGATAAAGATCCAAGGAATTTCTCCGTAATCTGGATCAATTTGTCCAGTATTACAGTAAATCCACACTACTCCAAGGAAGTACAAAGATAAAGAAACCTTTTATAATTGCTTATCGTTTTTTGGTCAGCCCTCATACTTAACTCTTTTCTGGGATCAAATGTTCACTGTTTTTAAGGGTCTCAATCGCACGTTATTTGCACGGTCTCCCTTATATTCATCAGATTTTTAGAGCAGAGGTCACTGTGGTATCGACAGGAAAAGATTGGAAAATGATCTAACATTTTACAATTTATGGTAGTTTCACTGCCGTACTGGAAGTGAAATGACCTGTTCCACTAATAGCAAAACACAACTTTTAAACTTACATTTCTAGCGAGGAACAAGTAGCCTATAAAATTTCCACTTTCAGTGTGCTTTCAAAGTTAAGTGTTTGTAATGTGCGCAGTAAGATTAACTGAAAAATCTCTACGTGCTGTCGTCTTTCATGGTTATATGTGTGCTCTTACAAATAAATAGCTATATCTGTACTCCTACATATCGTACATCATATGTACGTCGCACTCTATTAGCGTTCCACTCCTCACGGAGCCAAAATTCAACAATGGTCCTTTATACTTTTCAAATTCCAGAGATGGCGCAAACGAAAAGAGGGGCGCCCGTCTATAAATACTCCACGGACTATCAACCTGCCCAAAGGGAGCTAAAGCTAACCTAAAACGATATTTGAGCGATAACCAAATACATTTTTTTTTAAATGTAGATTGTCTATTAAATAAGAAGGGGGGTTAATAACAGCTTTTTACTGAGACTAATTAGCCTCGCAATTTAATGCGGCTACAACGTTTAATTGTCCTTTTTTCATTTTTATGTTCTACGCTATTTTCTTTGCGTGTTGTTATTAACCACAAACAGCAAGCAAGCCCATCCAACTTTATAACTTTACTATGTTCAGGGCTCTTGCATGCGACGGTTGTCTGCGTTTTTCTTTCCAACGGGCTACTTTCTGTTCCATATTGTAACGGTTGAGCTAAAACTGAAATGAACACTTACTATTTCTGCAATGATGAGGAATCCCGGTACGGTGCGAATAAAATGTTTGTCATAGGCAAGTGTTGAAGTGGAGAAGTTGTCCGAATGTGGGCTGCTGTGGCTTGTAATCACCGTGCGTGACCGAGTGCTCTCCTCCATCTTCTTTGAGTGAGCCGATTCTTTATTCAGAAGTTTAAAATTTAAATGAATAAATAAACAACATAGGCACTACCTTCAATGTTGACGTAATTGTAGGCTCAACAAGTCATCATTAAGTCTAATAAAATAAAGGCAGATAATTGTCGTTAAGAATAATTTTCAAATATGCATCAGCGTTTTGTTTAAAGTTAACAGCTATCGCTCTTAGCAAAGTCTCGGTGACATGTGCTATGCACTGCGAGACTCCAAATAGAATTCCTGATGGCTTCCTTCTACGTGGGGATGTGGGAACGAAATGAAATTCACAAGTCATCTTTTTACGGATACGCACGTGGTGTCCTGAAGGAGCGCCCTGGGGGCAGTACAGACCGCGGCAAACAGGTGACAGGCGCTTTCGTTCCCGTTATTTTTAGTCATGGCCTAAGTACTGTATGCAATTTACGCACTGTTTCTCAAAAATGCAAGACACTGTATACTGTAATTTAGGTGCTTCGTCCACAAGGTTAAGACTCTACACCATAATTAGTTAACGTCCTTCTGCTACAGTAACTGTAGGACCACTGAAATTAAGATTGGATCATGATGGTCAATTACGGTCAGGGAATAAATAAATACATTTTCTTGATTTGAATTCATATGTTTAATCTATTAGGCTATATATGCCTATCATATTCAGGATTTTTGCCTTCTTTGTTTCAGTGTCTCGCGATTTGTGTCCATTTCCTGGCGCGTTGTCCTGCCAACACTGCACTGCTTAAACAATCAGTGCCAGAGAATTACATGGAAAACGTGTTCCTGATCGCTGGGGGGTTCGTGTAAATCGTCAATCTCATTTTAACGATTGCTTTGAAATGTTCTGACTAAACTCCACAATCTTAATCATAGTCTTCAATACGAAAAAACCTCAAAATGGGAAATTTTGTGTGACTTAGATAAAATACGTCAATGGCAGTGGAACGCTAATAATACACTGGATTTGATAATACATGACATCAGCAAGAAAAGCCGTCTAAAATACTTTTTAAAAACACAGATGACAATTGTTCACTCCATTTTCCATACACACAATGTTACTGTTTATATACCTTCATGAGATGCACTTCATAATTATATTTTAGATGACAGCTGACCTTACCCAGAGTGACTTTTGGCTTTTTCATACACATCCATACATAGACTTGGATATTTATGTAAGCCATAAAAGGTTAGTGATTGGCCATGCAGGGTATGAAGGCAGTGCTCTTCTGCTGCTGAAACCTGTGTGAAAGCCTGTTGCCTAACTTCTTTGGCCCTCTGCTATACCAACAAAAGCTTTCAGTTAGCTCTTTCCAAAGAGTTGTTAGTTCCTTCATGCTTGTAAATCTTTAAAAGCAGTCTTTTATCAGACCCTCAGGGACACAAAAAGACACTGATGCTGAAAGGAACAGTGTTAAACATGAAACAGTAAAACAGTATCTTTGTGTGGTTTCTACACAAACATTCAAAACAATGGCATCAAAGCAGCCTTTGTGGAAGGTGTGATTTTAGCATGGACTTATCTGGTTGGTATTTCAGGACATACAGGCCCCTATGAAGGACATGTGGTCACCTTGCCCTGAAAGACCATGTTGAAACATTTGAAAGCTATACAGAGAAATAGGCCAGGCCAGACATAATGAAAAACTGAAATAAAACCATAACCTGGAATAAGAAGTAAGCGGCAATTAAGTATTAATGAGTATCGTAAGATATGGAGCCCTGGCAGAGATTTTCAAATTACTGATTCATTTACTTTTAAATGCTGCAGGATAAAAAAAGGAATGGATATGCATGTGTACTTTGCTTTTCACTTCTGTTCTGAATTTCTTTACTGAAAGGCTGTACATAATTTGGTGTGCTTTAGCAACTTTACAGTTTGGTACATGGGTATGTCGGAAAACCATCAGGTTATTAAACCATTTAACTGTTGGCTGTCTGCCAAAATGTTCAATTCTTTTAGCCTCATGTCTCCAAAAACATTTAGTGTGAATCTTTCATGAATGTAGTGACAGATTAAGGGATGTTTTGCTGTTACTGCCACAGGGCAACATCACTAACATATTGTATACTCACCATTCACAATACGATCCCTGTGCTACCTGAGCCATCAAATTGTCATTCACACAGAAAAAATCTCTGATAAAACAAATATTCATGCCTGGAGTCAGAGCTCTGGGATTACTTTTATCGAGACTTTCTTGTATGAAAATGCAACTACACGTATTTCACAATAAATATAAGGAGCAAGGACACCAAACAATAACGCTGAAAATTTCCATTTTTAACTGCATACATCTAGACTACGTTTTGGGATATGGGATATGGTTTTTCCCATCCAGTTGGTCATGGCCTCAGAATGTTTGGGAACTGAAAGTGTTGAGGCTTTACTGTGGTGTACGGCATGTATGGAGAAGTGTGGTACATCAGCACGTTGCATGGTGTGGTAGCTGTTCACAATGAATTGGCAACTGTTTCTGCACAATTTATTTTGTGCATGACTTAGACAGCACACTGTATTCACTAAGCAGGCATTCTTATCCAGGACAACTTAGAAAATATGAGAAACAGGAAATGTATTCCCCTGATTAACATGAACATTAGTGTCAGACCTCACTAACAACATTCTCAGACTGGGTAATAAAGGTGCAATGTCACAAAAGCACCAGAGCAAGTTAACTTTGCTAACCAAGAACCATAGCATAAACTGGAAATAAATAAAGATTACATCCAGACTAGACTTTCTAATTATTTATATTTCAGCCTTCCCCTTAGCAAATGTTCTCCCATTTATCCGTAAGTTTGGTGTAATCCTTTGTACTATTATATAGAGCGAGCACCATAATGTTTGGGACGAAGACATATTTTGCACATTCTCAGCTTTTTAAAATCTATCTATCAACTCGTAATTCATATGATTTTTGAAAATATATAACTTACCTAAAAAAATAATGTAGTTATCACCGATTCCGGCTTTATTAGTTAGGGTAGTATAAAATAAAACTTCATCAGAAATGAACAGACACTGTGAAGCACAGGCACTGCTCTCTGATGCCTCCAGTGGTAATACATGTAATTGCACTTCCCAGTTCGTCGATGGTCAGTCTGGATGTGTGAGACCCACTATGATGCAGGTGCTGCCTTCACCACCAACCACAGCAGACATAAATATTAGTGTAGACCAGGAGAGTATTTTAAGAGTAGCTGCCATACTAAATGGATAAATAAGCATGAGAGCCATAAGCATGCATTAAAAGAGAAAATCCATCCATGACCTCTTTAAGCAGCCCAACAGCCAGTGAGAACAGAAAAAATTGCTTTACCACTAATCAGTGTCTTAATTTGAGTTTTAATCTCCTGAGTATATATATATATATATATATATATATATATATATATATATATATATTTGAAAAAATGTGATTTACACATGTTGTGGCTATTGATTCTTGAACCTGTATCACCACTGTGTTGGGGGAAAAATCAATTGAACAACAGGTGGCAGTGTAACCAAACTAATGTGAAACATTCTGCATCTGTAGAAAACCCTTGTAGATACTATTGGTACAGCTTGACTACATAAGAAAAAATAATCATAATGTTCATGATGATGTGTATTATGGTGATTAAATTGTATTAATATAAATTATAATAACTGCAAATTTTTTGTTAGACAAATTCTGTAAAGATGAATGGAAAAGGTAAAGAAACATGGAGTACTTATGATTTTTTTTTTTTAAGTCTCCTTTATAATTTTGAAACCTCACTTGACAAATCTGTTTCAGTAAATAGCCATATGGCAATTTGAAATTAGCGGGGTTTAGAATTTGCATTAATTAGGACTCAATTGCTTTTATTAATCACATGAACACCTGAGAGTGGGTACAAACTTAGCAGCCATTACCATTTTCTGAAATCAGTGCACAGCAGTTGTCAAGGAACTAAACTTGTAACATGATTATTGTTCAACAAGGTGTGCTGTATTTAAAATGTATACTAACTGAATTACAGGCAGTTCTTTTTTACAGTCAAACTATTGACTAACTGGAAAAAATATCAGCAAGACCGTTCACTTGCTGTCCATGCTGGTGTAGATATAATTTCAAAATGCAACTTGGATGCATTATTATTTATTTAAATAATGCATATTTATTTTGTCTGGGTATTTTACATATTGTTTATATAAAACATTTTCTTGATTTTAATTGATTTTTCAATGATCTAGTCAACCAGAAAATAATCTGAACACAGCTGTATTATTAAAATATTTATTTGAAATGATTTATTTGGCCAGGGGTTATCAAACTTGATCCTAACCCCACCCAACTAATAGTGAATTTGTGGCTGGAACAAAAGCTGACATGCACAGACGGGCCCCAGGACTGCGTTTGCGAACCCCTGTATTAAACTACAGGCCTATATCCAGCAGGTGGCAGCAGAGCTGCATGGCAATTGCAAGAGTGTTTCTGGGGAAGTCAGCTACATTGGCCATAAATAACATTCATACTGAATATCTTTATGTCTTTGTTTATCCCTTTTCATTTTCTAAGCCCCTTTATAGAATGTTGGTACAAATTGATGAAATGGCTGGTGTAAATTTCATATACAAAATAAAATCAGTGCAGGCGCTGGCCACAACCACAGACTGAGTCCTATAGCCAAGACATGACATGTTAGATTCTGGGCTAAGTCTTTAGCCTGCTGCAGAACCAAGAAGTCCGCTTTGGTGGGCCACAATTGTTCATTCATACTTTTGCATAGAGCCCAATGCAGTTTCTATACCTCAGCCAGCAGATTGTCTGAAATTGTAAGAGTTTAAAAATTAAAATTGATGTGTTGGGAGCATTTTGGTGAATAAGTCACTGCACACCTACATTTCCATGCCTGCAGACAAAAATACAACAGTTGGCATCTATTTGACATGAGATGAAGCTAAGCAGCTAGTGGTCTTTTCCCCATTTACCTGTGTGTCTCAATGGTGCTGTAATCCCCACACCAGGTTGCTATAGAATAGGCAGCCCATGTGACTGATCAGTAATACACAACATAGCAGTGACCAGTGAGAGCAGCTGTTATCCTCAAATCCATGCAAGTTTTGCTGCAATAAACTGCTGTTTATCATGTAGAAAATAGTCACAGTCTCTGGGCACGTATAGCAAGAAACTCATGCACTCTAAGCTGCAGTGCTCCCTGTTGAGAGCATAGTACAGTCGATGATTTGGTAAAAGGGAGAAGTAATTTCCAACTAAAAAAAAATATGAAAATATGTGAAATGACAATGGTGGCTGGTGTGGGTCTTGTGAAATCCAGAGCGTATGTGGTGTGTCTGTTGAGGCTTATGGTGTGAAGCTGGCTGCTGTTGTTTTATTGGCTTTTGTTTTAAACTAATTATCATTCTGTGTGTTAGTTTTCTTTTTTTTTCAAGCTGAGTTTCTCTATGCATTTTTACTTGAGTTGAGCATGTAGGCCTCGAGAGGGAAACAAATCCTACCTGGCGGAGTGGGCTCATGAGTTGAGTTTGTGCCTAAGGGGCGCTACCGTGACTCACCACTGCAAAAAACAAAATGGCCTTCACCCTGCCGGGGGTAGGATGGTTTAAGTTGGCCAGGGTTTCTTGGGTTACTGCTGTTCCTCACTGAAATTTCAAGGCACCCACAGGCTACTAGCTGTCGGAAGTGAGATGTGTCTCTCATTTGATTGCTGCTTTCCTATGGTACCATGTGGCCTGGAGAGTGAAACACAGCCACAGGCTTTTGGGTAAGCGCAACACAGACAGACTTAGGTTACTGAACCCACCTACAGTAACTTGAAGTAAGCCTGAATTTGCGGAAAACGGTCACGAGCGTGCAGGCTAGCTCAATGATTTTGAGGGGAGCACACTAGAGGACACTAATATAGATCATTTTTGTATCTCTGAATCTCATGCAGCAGCATTCAAGCTTTAGTCTATTCTGAGTACCCCTGATTTTCATCATTTCCTTAAGAAAAAACACCTTCTTTGCAAATGCTTTACAGATAAAAAAAAAAAGTTGAAGTTTTAACCTTGGATTTCTCAGCAAAGGATTACAGTAGAGGTGCAATAAGGACAACACTGGAGGTGCTATAATGCATACTATAGGGTTTATATCTGATTATTTTAATGAGATTGAGTTTTCTAGTGCAACTTGGTTGCACAATCCATTCGTATCTATTGAACAAATGATACGATGAACAAACAGCTCCCTGAAATTTGTACTTCTCCATACGAATAAGGGACTCCTCATATCATGTGGCTTGACGAGTTTCTCTGAATCAGTACAAACCAGAACAAAATCGGACATTTTTCTTTCACTGGTTAAATTAAAGAAAACCTTATGGAAAACATTTCTTGTTTTCTAACCACAATTTAATGCAACCTGGTGTATCATTTTCTAGCTTTTATCCTGTGTGCATTGTCCCAGTTGTCTCATATTATCCCTATCTTAAAAAGCTACCCAGCTACCCGGCATTGCTAGCTACATAGATATCTAGGTTCGTTCAGATCTGTACATATGCTGATGCATATGATTAATAATGGATTTCGCTCAAAAACTCGTTGAATGGGTTGTGCGACCAGGCTGTCATGTCAGATGCAGTCCTAGATTTAATTAAACCTTCTTACCTACTTTAAGGGTATATCCGATTTAAACAACCAATACTTCTGGTTTTAACAGGATTCAAAAAGACCTTAGGCTCTTAATGTCTGCCTTAATGCTTATGAAGACTGAAAATTCAAGAACTAGGAAGAATGTGGCCTGAAAATAGCAGTGCCTGGGCTAAAATGCTGTGCTACTTTAGAGAGCTCATGTTATCCACAACAGTCTCAGAGTGCCTCTCTTGGTCTCTCCAATATCCAATATCAGAGCCTAATGCTTCAAGGCTATCAAGAACTCTACTACTACTAATGATAATATCGACTACAGCACTGTTCTTACACGAGGTTTAGAAGCTTATGCGCCATTTGGATGGCCCTTTGCCATTTTTTATCCTCTACTTCAAAGGTACAGGTTTCACCTTTTTCGTTATCATTGTATATTCATGAGAAAATAAAGCTGAAAGTGGCATAAAAGCTCTCTCACTTAGTCGCCTGCCATTTTCCAGCCATTAGTGTCTGTTCGGCAGTGAAAGGGCAGACATGCGTAATCCGTCCATCTCCTCTGAAGCATGCTGCAAAATGGGGATTGATTTTTATATGCTTCTGATTAATAGGGAAAGTAAACATTGATTTCCCCTAACAACTATGATGGAGGTTTCTAAGCAACAGTGAGGAGGCACCTCCAATTTAAGTAGGGCCATTATTGATGCTTTCGAACTCCGTAATGAACTCATCTGAAATTGTTGATTCTTTAAATTTGACTGATCTGTTGGACTGCCCAACTAATCGTCTCAGAGCAAAAACATTTTCAGAGAAGATAAAATGTGACTTATGTCAATTGTCTCACAGTCTATTGTTCTCAGTCTGTGTAGGCTTAAGATTGACTTCATTATTGATTTCTTTTGTTTGGTTTTCACTTTGGGCCCAATCAATGTCATATAATGGCCAGTAAATTGCTCGTGCTCTGGGCCCTCCTCAATTAAGGACAAGCCAAGAGTAACACCAACACACTTTAAATAATCTTAACGTGATGCTTGTGCTTCAGTCTTTCACTTTGTCAACTACAATCCATTTGCATTGTTCAATTTATTCTCTTTTTCCCTTGGTTTCGCACGTAGTGTTGTGTTCATTTACTTTAATGTTTAACATTGGTCGAGGGCAAAAGAACAGCAAATCCATACCCACGTAGCAGACAATTCCAGTCTGAATATGGAGTTAAGGCATTTAAGGGTTAGTTATGGCAATGGAAAGTACGCTGTCGGCCAAAAGTGATCCAAATATAACCAAGCACATGTAAGGTTTGTGCAGCATTTCAATTTTGGGCCAAAAGTGGCCCAACTGTAACCAGCCACATTTAAGGTTTATCACGGCATTTGGATTCTGGTCCAAACATGACCCAAATGCATACCACACCTGAGACCATGGTCTCATCAAGGTTGAGATGTGGCTGCGCTCTGGCAGGTAGATTTGGATTGGGTTCATCGCCATCATTCCTTGGAGGTGTGTGGGCCACCTGAGGTGTGAGTGTGGGCCAGGACTGGGCTGTCAATCAGTTGCTATGGGCTTGGAAATAAATCAGATGACAATTTGATGTACCTTTTTCACAAGCACTCAACACCCTTAAATGTCTTTAGATTTCATCGCAAGAATTAAACAGCAGTTTTATATCAATTCATCTACTCTGTAACTACAAAAGACAGTGCCAAGACAGGGTCAACTTTGTTTGCATTCATTACATATATAGCCCAGTGTTTAAATGTTTGCATGAATTTCATTGCTACAACAATTATAAGCAATTGCAAAAATGTAAGCAATTTCATTTACACAGGTGTCTTGACATTGCAGAATTGTGGTACCATTTGGAAACTAACATTAAATTATCTGTCAGAATTGTTGTAATTGGTTGTTTAAGGGCAATGAGTTGACTATGTCAAATGTTGGCTTTGAAAATGAGGCAAGTAACCTGTATTCAGTGAAAAAAGCATATACCAATTTTGTACTTCTTAATCATCATTAAGAAATCAGAATACAGTTTACAAGCATATATCAGAACTATTCACTCACTGTGTGGTATATTGTAACACATTTTAATGGTACATTCTTTTGTTATCCTTTGAAATAGCCTTTGAAATAACTTTGACTCTGGAAAAGTCTTTTGACTTTCCAATATTTTTTGACTCAAATGCTAAAGACAAAAGTATGAAACGATTATATTTGGTAATAGAAGTATGCTGAAACTGTACAGACATCATCTAACATTAACAAAATACTTTCTTTTTCATTTTTTAAAAAAGTATTCTATATTTTTTTGACTGCATTGAATCTGTTGCAGACAGGAACTTAGATTTTTTGCATTTTGTGCTTTCCATTATACCAAAAATACTCCCATCTCCAGCCCTGGCACTACAGATTTCAGTCCATACCTTTTCTTCGTTATTGAATTTTAAGTCTTTATGAGCATTATGACAAATCCTTATTTGCAAAATGTTTGTTTGCTTGATACCCAAACAACAAAAAAAAGGGGTCATGTTTAATTGACTTGCATATTTTCTCAAAGTGTCTGAGTGCATTTCAGAAAATGTGGCTTTCTTAATTTATTATTATTTTTAAATAGTATTTGCCAGGATGGATGTTTATCTTGAAATCTATTAATATAGTGGAAATACTGTCTGAATACTGAAATTTCTTGATCACACCTCAAAGTTGGAAATAAAAGTATAAATGTTTATTTTATTGTTTATTTGGAGCCGAGAATTTATGTTTGTGTTTCTAGTTATTAATATTCTAATATTTTCTAGAAAGGAGACTCAAAATTATGAATATGAATCTGCTGTAACATGGAGATTAAGTATTGAGATCTTAAATTAGACACAACTATTATAACATCAGAGATTAAATAATCACTACTTATTGTACCAACAGACTTTAGTTCTGTGCTCCTTATTTACTTCTGTCAATAAATACAACCTGGCTGTACATTTTATCTCAGTCTGGAATAATGCCTTGTTAGATTATTGTTTTTTTTTTTTTTAACATAAAAAACAAAACAAATGGCAACAAATTGTTTTAATTGTAAAATGGCAATATATTAATAGTGTTAATAGTATAATGCAATCCACTTTCAACCTGTGCCTATACAAAAAAAAAAAAAAAAAAATACTAAAATAGACTTTCTTTTTGCTCATGAAACATATAACAGTAGTCAAATTAACCACAATAAAACCTCTGAGGCTGTAAACAAACTGGCATTTCTCATTTCATAATATATCAAAATATGGAAGGAATTTTCATTATCACTGAACAGGTTTTTCAAATAGCCTTGTTACCAGTTGGCCCTAGGGTTTTGGTGGCTCTAAACAAGACTCTTGTTGTGGCCCCAGATTGCTCCAACATGAATCATACCCACAAACTTGAATTGTGTGGTCCAAGGACGATTGTGGCCCTAAATGACTGCATAGAATGTTAATGCTAGCAGCCGGCTCTGATTCACTGTGACTGTGGCCAAACCACAATATGATAAGTGCTACAATTTATGTTTCAAAAGTTTGCTCATTCAGGTATGTTTAACTGTTTATTCGCAATCAACTGGGAGTCCAACAGATTCATTTCCATTCTCGATCAAAGCAGCAAATTAGAAAGTTGTTTCTCAAATTTTTACCAATCACTGACTGGCACTTCAACTGTAATGGTAAAAGAATGTAACAGTGAAAGAACTAAATTTGCTGAATTATTTTAAAATTGTGAATAGGAGGTTTTTCATGGCCTCTGGAGGAAGTAACACGAAATTGAAAGTAAAAAATAGTACAATTATTTTATATTTAAATTACTGAAATGATTTTCTTTATTTCTTGTTTCTTCATTCCATTTTCTACCTGACAAGTAAACCCCTGAAAACCTATGAAGGAGAAAACACCAAGGGAATTAATTTATCGCATCTTTTAGGGCCAAGCTGGGTTTTCTAGGACACTCAGAGACCTGTTAATGACCTAAATTTGAGAACACACAAATGCACACACACACACGTACACGCACACACACAATGCAGATATTTTAATCAGTTCAGGGGGGAGAAGTCATTATGCTGATCTGAAGGACAGAAAACCAAAAGGGCTTTGTAAATCATCCACAACTAATTAAAAAGCCAAATATAATTTCAAAGGAAGTAAAAAGGAACATGGAAAATATTTGATTAAATTAATTTAAATCAAGTTAATCAAAATGAATCACTCAAATCTTTAGTTTAATCAAAATAATTGTTTAAATGTATTTTTATCCCTGATTTTTATTGCATTGTATTTTTAAGTCAGTCTGTTCAGTCACTGCCGCAGCAATTCTCCTCAGAAGCACATCTACCTGTCATAGCTTTCCTTCACCCCACAGTCCAGTGGCTGAGCTTCTCACACACTGAAGTTAAGGGAGTGTATTTTATATGCACTTGCCATGGTAAAAGATAAGTTAACTGTGAATTCAAATTTGCCTTTCCTTTCAGCTTCACTTTTTTTTCCAGGGAATTATGACCTGCAGAACTGTGTGAAATCTGGTAATCACACATGCACAGAACCATATCTATTTCGGTACCATCTCAACAAGTCACATGACAAGAGAATGATATGTGTGGGCTGTGGTATTGTGGGTGATAATATATTACCCTATGTCATAAGTGTACTCTCCTCCCATGTTATCTGTTGCCCGATTTCTTTAGGTGTTTTGGAGTATCTCTGCTTCCTTTAGGTATAATTTACGGATTGAGACATTAGTAGTCCACAAATGACAGTGTTTCTTCTGCACATTTGAGCATAACCAAAAGCCCTGAAGCTTAAAACTAAACCACACATTTTGAACTGTTGTTTCTTGCAAATGTGTATGGATATACAACAAGCTGCACTTGGCCAGCCCTTTTATAGTAAGGGTACTTTCAGTTTCTGCATGCATTTCATTAAGTGAAGAGGAGACTAAATGAACATAGGTACAGCCATGGCACACTTTGCACATCAAAGATAATGTTAAACCTTTTGTACCTCATTTAGTTATTTTTAACATCTGCCTTGTCTTCTCTGCCATATCCATTTTATCAAGTCTAAACCTGTTTCACATTTCAAACCAGACCCACAAACATACTCAAAGTAATTGTAAGTTTGCTAAAATCATGATGTTTTGGATCAATGATGATGATGATGATGATGATGAAATACAGTTGAAATAGGCTGCTGGGTGGCTCATCCTGTTAAGGTACCTTATAGTTTGTGGATGGGTATTGTGATCTGGTGTGTTCATAACTTTGAATCTGACATCAAAATACAGGAATCGGAATCTTTTTTATTGGAATTGTTACATTGCAGTAACCTTGTTTTTAAATAGTCTACTCTCAGTTTGTAAATAGAAATGGAGTTTCATTTAATAACAAACATTAAACATGCAATCAAAATTTCATTAGAATATATAATATAATATAATATAATATAATATAATATAATATAATATAATATACATTTCTTCCTGACTTTCTAAACAATGCATCTCCATTTCAGAGGCCTGCCATTTTTCTAGTCTTTTGTTACCTTTTTAAAATTATTTGGTATATTAAATACTTTGAAATATCATAGTACAATAAGTTGACATATCCCTTTGTTTAATTTAGAAAATGTTTTTATATTGAAGTTTTAATAAGGAGCTTGGTAAGGCACAATTGTGTAGTCTACTGTTGATTTTATATATATTCGGTTGACTGGTCATTCCATATCTCTGTGTGTCTACTGTGAAAGTATAATTTATTAAAATGTGATTGCTCCCCTTCACCCATCACTCCTCCTTCTTGTTCCTCCCCGTCCTACCCCACCCTACCCATCCCCGCTCCTTGGCCAGCTCTGCTTTGCATTCCGAGCTGAAGCCTTTCAGAGCATGTTCAGAGCTGCTCCTAAAACAGCCCCACTCCCACTGCAGCCTCCCACTGCACAACCCCCCACCTGCTGAACCTAAAGCTGCTTGCTCCTCAGTCATCTCAGAAGCTGTGCTCTGATTTCCCAGTGCACCTCCTGAGCTCTGGTTGGCCAGTCCACAATCTGTGCTCTGATTGGCCACGCAAACACCAGGGCATGATTGGCTTCTCACAGAAGGGAAAATCTTGTTCCATCCACATCTTTCTTCCCTCCCCCCACAAGACCCTTACCCAACCCCCACCCCACCTCTCCCCCCTGTCTCACCTGCTGACATTAACTCTAAAAAAGGATTATATGGTTACAAAAATATTATGAAAACAGTGTAACAACATATAAAATAAACGTGATGTAGCCGTCTGGTGCAGTTTTGTGTTCTTGTTTCACATTTATAATGAAAAATAGCATGTGGTCTGTAATGCTGCCACAATACATCACCGATACATCACTGTTCTAATCAGTATTCCTGAAATCAAGCTTGTGTAAAAAAAAGGATCTACAATCTTACTGCAGTGGTTCATAGCCAAGCCCCCTGCTGTGCTACCTGTCAAAGCCAATATTCTCCCCACTGCTAGTCTAAAGCAGCCTGGCACTCAAATTTTCACATTCAATATTTCACTCTTTGCCCTTGTTGAATCCATTGTTTGCTACAGACACATTTTGTGGTATGCGAAGGGTTCACTTTTTTAATTCCGCTAGTTATTTTCCACCACAGACGTAAAACCTCATAATGAGAATAAAATTATACATTTCAGTTTTGTACCTCGTAATTGCTTTCAAATTGTGGCTTGTGTCAAGGATTAGAGATTTATATTCATGACCCAAAATAATGATTTCCAAAATGGAATTATTTTAGTTTAAACTATAAATGCCACTCACACCGTTTCTTCGAACCGCAAACAGTGTTTTTTAATCCAAGGCTGAATGCAAGGAAATGGCTTATTTTTTGTTTCATTTTGTTTTGGTCGGGATTTTCTCACTTGCCGAGGACATATTCTCCTGGCGTTTGGCAGTGAAAACGATTTGCATTTTTTTCGAGAGTGTGAAGTATCAAAGCCAGTCTCCTGCTGAGAAGAGAACGGACTGAGCTGGCAGGGGCATGAATTTTTCAGCAGCTCTCCCTCTCTCTTTGTCTCTCTCTCTTTCTCACTCCCCCTCTCCTTTACTTTGCTCCATTGCTTTTCCAATTTTTTTTCCTGAATTTGCCTGTTCATCCCCTTTCCCATCTCCCTCTCTCTTTCTCCTGTATCAGTTTTTTCCATTCTTCTCTATCCTCTTGTTATCTTTGTCCCTCTTTCCCCTTCTCCCGTTCTTCTATTTTCTCCTTCCCACCTTCCTTCTATCTGCTCTGTCTTTCCATCTATCTTCTCACAGTTCAAGTTGATGTCCTTCTCATATTAAATAAAATCATTGGGAGTCCAGCCCCCTTGCCCTGATACCAGGATGCATATATGCAACCCCTGACATAGAGAGTCCATACGTGACTGTACTGTTCATCCTGCACATGGTCTAACATTGAAAAAAACAGGAGCATCAAAAACCTGCAATACAACCTGGGAGACAGATGTCATGGAAGAGCAGAACCTTGTACTGTCTTGTAGAGCAGGAAGGATTTCAAATTTACACATAAGGCTGCCTAGCAATGAGACTGTCCTCTTACCCTCAAGGACACTAGAATGCAGACAGTACTCCCACACAATGAAAAAAATAATTTGCTCAAACTTACATAAAATATAACTCAGTATTTTAACAATGGCGTGTCCATGGTTGGATTGTTTGTGGCTGTTTTGAATTGATCGATGTGTTGTAAGCAGTACAGTATACTGTTGAGTGTATTGTAATGAATGTTCACGATAACGAATATGTAGTATCATTTAAATGATAAAGAAATTGAGATAGCAGAATGACTCAAATTAGGTAAATAAATAAATACATGTCTGAGTGGAATAAGCTAACACAACTTTTGTGAAGCCACACCCAGATATTTGACAATCTTAATTGAAAATGACAAAGTTATCATGCCAGCTATGAGAGCACAGTTTGTACACAAATGATAAATATCAGAACAGCATGCTGAGGACACTATAAACCAGTGTTTAGGTCAGATGAAATTCTCTTTTGAATTATTTAGGCAATCCAGAAGTTTTAATTGCAAACACTTTGTTTTTACTTTGTTAGTACTTTGTCGCATATCATTTGCATGCAATGACTGCTTGAAGTTTGTGGCCCATTAACACCAAGTACTGAGTATCGTCTCTGGTGATGTTCTGCCTGGCCAGTACTGCAGCCATCTCCTGCACCTGCTTGTTTCGGGAGCTAGTTGCCTTAAGTTCTTTTCTTCAGCATATGAAAAGCATGTCCAATTGGATTCATATTAAGTGACTGTCTTTGATCTCATGTTTAAATACTTTTGCTGAATATATGAAACATTTAATACAATTTCATTGTGATATCCTGATGTACATGTGAGCAAAGCATGCCTTCCATATACTATATTCTATTGGCCCATTTTTATCTGATAAACCAGAAGTTATGTCCCCTTGTACTGCTGTGTATGAGGCATATCTTCATACTCTTCAAGTAAACCCATCCAGCACAGTGTAAAAACTACATTCCTACAAGCAGGGTCGTGGTCAGGGGGGACAACCGGGTACGTTGGGGGGCCCCAATGGTTTGTGAACTTGTGGTAAATACTACTGTCCTGGGCCTGGGAATAATATTGTAGCTAACTGGCCAGTCGCTGTTGCTTGTGTAACGTAGGTAAATCACTTAAATGTTTATGTGAAACTAACCAGTAAGGGCACACTTTAACTTTGCACTTACTAGTGTTTGCATGTGGGCCACAGGCTATGTAGCCTGCACTCACAGCCAGTTCTGCCAGTCTCGGGCTTCATTTGCTTTGCGTGTTAATATATGAGAGCAATGACTGAAATGCAAGATTTGCCTGGTCTGTCCCTCACTGAAATTGCTACAAAATAATAATATAATTTTGTCCCAGGCCAGGGAATTGCAACCAGCAGCCCTGCCTGCAAGCTTTTTTTCTGAAACCCCATACGGCAGTACTATAGTTTATGAACCAACTGTTGTACCAGTGATAAGTGAAAGGATGGTTAATTAGACACCTGTAGCTGCTGTAAGCATCCTATGTGTGAGAGGTTTGAAACCTCTGGAGGTCCTGCTGAAAATGAAAATAAACATAAGCATTAATGTGAAGATCTTTCTCTGTGAGAAGGATGTACCTGCTGTGTGAAGAACCAGGATGTGCCTGAGGCCTTCCAGCATGTCAGCTTTCCCCACTGAAATATGAGGGAGGTCTTGTGACCTCAGCATTTCTGACACACATTGCCATACCCCCTGTGTGTGCCCTCTCATGTACATAGTAGCCAAGCAGCGCCCATGTCCAAGAGGATGCCACCAATGGCACGTGCACCTGCCAGTTGGACTATCTCTAAGAACACATAGGAGTGAAACACAATTCAAATGTTGCTCTGTATAACCAGTCTAGTCAGGTGTGCGTAATTTTGTCAGACCTTGGAGCGAGGTGGACCCAAATGCAGAGTTCGACTCAAGACGGGGGGTAAGCGAGCAAGACAACTTTAATAAAGAAAAAACTAAATGACAAATAGGAGTGAACCAGATGCTAACACTGGGAAACAAAACCAATAACACGGAGAACACACTAGAAGAAAGTCAACAAATACGGGAGACAATAAACCAGGAATCACAAAAACACAAGAGCATGAAACAAGGCTGAGGACACACACACACACACAAAGACTACAAAAAACCAAGCAAAGACAGAGCAAACACAGCAAACTTAAATACAGAGTCAGGTGAGGCTAATGACAAACGACATACATGTGGGGAAAACTAATCAACCAATAAAACAATTATAGAAAAACTAACAAGGGAGCAAGCTAAACAACCAGACACAAGGGAAACGGTTAAGGACACTATCACAAAGGGAAGCTAAGAGCAGGTCTAAGATGGGAGACCAGATGTGCTCAGGCCTCCAGGAGGTGTGACAAATTTACTCTCAGATTAAGTGACTGCTTATGAAATAAACATATTCATATCCCCAGAGATATCTGGAAGACCTGGCAAGGGCCACATTGAGTATAATGATATCTTTGTGATCTTTTGTACAGTTTTGATTTGAAAGTCAGCCTCCCCGTGTCCATACAGAATAGTAAATTACCTTCTGATATAAATATTTAAGCAAGCTTCTTCGATCACAAGGTCCATATTAACATGGCTATGTGTCCCATACAATGGCGGGGGGAGACCACATGAACTACAAAATGGGTGAAGATACCAAATGCTGTGAAGCATTTATGTATGTGAACACATTTTAAAAAACAACTGTTCCTTTGATATCACAGTCATTGATACTACAGGATGGATCCTCCCATTCTGGGGTTTGTGGCACCTCATTCTACCACCACTACTGTAGGGGACCTCAGTATTTTATAACTGATATATTCTTCTCACAAGTTAGCCATAATTTGCAAACAACTTTTATTTTCTTTTACAGATAAACAAAAGTGGATATCACGTTTAACGTCTTGGTATATTTCAGCCACGATTGGTCATTTGTACCAGACGAGCAGAAATCTTAACAGCAGAGCAGGTTCTGCTTGATTATAGAACTTTTTTTTCTAATAAAAGCACAGTAAAAAATGTACATACAATTGACTAATTACACCTCATATTATATTGGAGCTAATTAAGGTCCGTAAGGAGAATGTTCATGTGTTTAGACTACATTTTGAGTTGTCAGATCTTTCAGGCCTGAGAAATGAGGCTGCCAGAGGGCATGTCAGAAGCCCATATCAGGCTGGATGGAAGGTACTGCAGAAGGACCTATGGTCTATGAATAAATCCTGTTTGTGCCAGTGTCAGCAACGCCCAGCGGGTTAGTGCATAATTGGCTGCACTGTCTCCCATGGAGGAAGGGCCCTAGTGTGCAGGGTTCTCTCCACCTCATTCCTAACTTCCTGTTTTATTGGAAGCTTACAGCGTGCCTCCTCCAATCTGCCTGTGCCAACTGTGCGTGAAGAATGGAAGAATGGCTCTGCGATGCCAGGGCTGCATTGCTCAGCTGGGGCACTGCAGAGAGAACAGAAGCAGAGGCTGGCTGGACATTCTGCAGAGGAGACACCCACAGGGATAGGATGAGCCTGTCAATTCCAGACTGACAAAAGGTGTGTGGGTGTGTGTGTGTGAGTGTGTGTGTGTGCGTGCCTGCGTGTGTGCATGTGTGTGCATGTGTGTGTGTGTGCATGAGAGCAAGTGTGTGAGTATCAGAGCTATAAAATATTTACAAAAATGATAAAAGGTACAACAATGCAAATACTGCACTGTTGTTATTTTACAGTGATTAAGAACACACTGCTGACAAACCGATAGATGCCTGGAACAGAATGAGCAGGAAAGAAAAGCTCACTGCAGGCAAAGGTGTCTGTGGGTCTTACAATGAGGCCCACATATACGGTATGTGGTTAGATGCTGAAAATATTGTCATAGTATGAGTATAACTGAGTATGCTGAGTATAACACATAACATCCGTGGGCTGTTCCGGCAGGCTGCGCCGGCAGCTCCCAGAATGCACGGCATGCAGACTTTTGTAAATAGGGACTGTAAATTGTAAATACGTGTAAAAAGTGAATTTATCGTGTGTACATATGTGTTCTTGTGCTAGCTGAATTGTGTTTGTTGCTTTTAGTTTAGTTTTAAAAAATTAGGCGTTGGAATAAATATAAATAGCTATGTGTTACCCTGAGCAAACCAGCGGTGCTGTAGGCTACAGGGGGGCTTCTCTGCTGTTCGCTATGGCGAAGACTGAGGATTGTCTTTTTGCCTATTGCCTATTTTGTTCCTCAATAAAGTTTCATTGAGTTTCAAACTACCTACGAGCAGCTTCCTGAAAGAGCATTGTCTCGCTACAACAGCTTCGGCCTCACTTGTTACCTAGCCTATATTAAAATTTGATTTGATTTGGTCTCAAGGCATGCTTGCTGTCCCAGCTAGCTAGCTAGCTAGCTGACTATTGAATTGTCTTCAAAACAGCGGTTACTATAAACGCAATCGTTCACAAAAATACGGATGAAAATGGGTCCCATAGCCATGAGTTAAATCAATGCCTATTCCAATGTAAAAATAAGGGACGATTCCGATTTGCGGGATGCGTAAATAAAGCTAGCAACAGTAACTAGAAATGTGATTCAACGTTGCCATCAATTGTGAAATTGAATATTGAAAAGGGGAGGGGATGTAACAACAATTCAAAAGCGAAAGAATAGTGTTGCTGTTTAAACTGCTTTAGAATGCTGAATTTTGTTGGTTGAACAAATACAGATACAGATACAGATAATGACGTCTCAGCACACCCCTAATACACACCATTGTAACTTATATGAAATGGTTCAATGGACTTCATTGTATTCAAGGAGAAAAACCTATATGTTAATTTTTATTTTAAAAGCTTTACTGGGTAAACTACCGCAGTACATATCCGGCTTACTGAAATATTACTCTAGCAGCCATAACACTTGATCCTCAGAGAAAATTCTCCTCATGGTCCCAAGTACTCAAACAGACCTGGGTAAATCTGCCTTTTCCTTTCATACCCCGCATGCCTGGAATGAGTTACAAGGCACACTTAATCTGAAATCCTTACCCTCTCTTGACATGTTTAAAAGTATGTTAAAATCAGTTTTTACTGAACGATGTTATTGCTTCTAACAACAAGTGCCTTTTAGCTCCTGATCCTTGTATGTTCTGTTCTGTTTTGTTTTTGGTATGCTTTTTATCTGTTTATTTTTCTGCTGCCATCTTGACCAGGACTCCCTGGCAGAAGAGATATTGTATCTCAATGGGACCTTTCTAGTTAAATAATGGATAAATTAAAAAATCACATTTCAATTTTCCCTAATTGAAGTACAGCATTCAGTATTGTACAAGAGGGCAGTAGGTTATTGTATGGAAAAGAGCAGGTGTGCCCTCGTTAGGTCTTATAAACATGCTTCATTAGAGAGCTCTGATTGGCCAAACCAGGCTGCAGTGATTATGGAATGGCACTGATGGGGGCTGGGGAGTTCACCCAGTGAAGGACATAAAAGGCAAAATAAAATAAAAAGTTAAAATCCCATTACAGTCTGCAATGAGGCACAATACAGAGGGCAATCTGCAAGTTAATTCCCATGCCACATGGTAATTTTATTCAGACTAAATGTCATCATTACAGAGGGAATTAATCTATTGGGAACCTGCCCATCATTTCTGGGGAGGAAATGTCAAGTGAAAATGCTTCCAGAGATTGCATGGGAGATGATGTTTGTTTTTGCAAGGGGGAGGGCAAGAGGACAGGGGCCTTCCAGCAGAATACCATGTCAGAGAGAGGGCTCTCAGAACACAGTACTCACCCATCGCATAATATTTACCTCATATGCCTGGGAGGGACTCTGTATTGCACCGAATCGATTAGCGAGCCAGTTTGGTGAAGGAGACACTGGGACTGAATATCGATCACATTCTCATTTATTACTGATTTAGCCTCGCTTCTCACATTCGATTGCATTGCTAAAAGTGCCTAATAACGAATCTGGTTGCATGCTGTCTCATTGTTGTCACAGGTATAATAATACATAAGTTGTAGTTATCAGAGAAAGTCTGGGGTTGGTTGTGTTCATAGTTATCGATCATATGTTTGAAAACAAAACATTTTTACTAGTATTTTTACCGTACTTCCAAACAATCCAGGAGATGAGATCTTTCTGACTAAAATTTCATCGTTTGCTTCTTTTTTCCCTGTCTTCTGTCGAATTCCTTCCTCTTTCTCCTTTCACTCAGAAGGATTAGAGTAGGATTTGGCAGAGAGAATGAGGAGGGCGTTCCTGTGTTTGCAAAACGATCCGCCGTCGGCCCCAATCAAACGGCCAGATCTTTATTTTATGGCACAAAGCATCGCTGTGGATGGACGCGAAAACCCGAACAATCCCTCGTTTTACCCCTCCCCAGCATCTAACGCTGACCATTGAGGGTCACTGAACACCTGTTTTCAGTCATGCATAATGATATTTGACAAAGGCTGTGATAGTCAGCGGCCTTTCAATTGCTTTTGGGCTCCATTCACTTCAGAGGGCTGGAGGGCCATTTCTCTGCACTAGAAGGACTTCTTGTGTCAACACAAGTTTCTGAGCCAGTGCTTTTATTGTTGCCCGGGGACATGTGGTGAAAAGAGGGGGTGCGTTTGATATAAACGACCGTGTTATTGCGATTACCGTGCGGAGGTGGCCATTCAGACGCAGCTCTGTGATTGTGCGTCTGTGGTACCCTGAATAAACAATGCTGCAGTTTCTCTGGCGGGATTTCTCATCCCTTGCATGGTCAAGGGTAGTGCGGCCATTTGACATTCACAAGGCAAACTACGCCACTCTCGCTATTTGTTCTGCGTTATTAAAGATAACAAAGGCATTCCTCATCCTTTCAGGACTGCCCTATATCATTGACTGGAGCTGGGAAGACTGGTCCTCTGGGTTTAGCAATAGGCCACACCCTTCAAGCCTTTTTATTGAACTGACTTTAGTGTTCAGCCATAATTAACATCTGGATAATGTCAGGGCGACACCCAGCTCTTAACTCAGAGAATTTTCATTTGGCCCTTGGTCGAAGGTCAGCTGAAATCTGAGCTTCAAAGTGACCAGAATGAGCAGCAGTTTAAATTGAAGGTTTTGCAGTCTTCAATGAGGTGTTCGCACAACTATTTCAAATATGCACAACAGATATAATGTGGTGACTTAGAAAAGCAAAATAGTTTATTTGCAGGTAAAAGCTAAAAGGTTGGAACTGGTCAGTAGAGTATCTAATCAAACCATTACTTATTTATTCACAGCAGATCATTTGGTGATGCAAGTTAATTTAGCCATTTATTCAGCCTTTCCTCTTGCAGAATCATTTAAGTTTTCAGAGGAACGGCTTACGGTAGCAGCTTTATGAAATCCCTAATTTTAACCTGGTCCCATCTTTTTCCACCTATTTTTAGACATTTGATATTTTTAGAGGCGTTTAATTGCACGCGCTCTGACTGATAGAACTGTCGCTGCAGCGCGGCGCCCTGCTCCCTGCTTAAGCCTTCAGGTGCGCTGCTGCTCTCGCTAAAGCTGTCATCCCCAGCGCCGGCGACGCACAGAGAGCTGTCTCCACCGCCAGAGCCCAGTTTTACGGAGCTTTAATAATTGCTTGTTATCTTTGCCGCCTGATCCTCCCCGCGCAGCGAGAAGGAGCAATAGGATTGCCTAACGAGCGAGCCAGGGACAGGCTTTACGGGCGACCTGGTTTCCAGAGCCTGGCGCTTCCAGGCCTCCAGAGCAGCTCCTGCAGCGCTGGCCCCGCTCTCACTCCCCACACACTGCAGCAGAACCCCATAGCCTGCAATGCTGCGTGCCCTGAACTGGCCACGCCCACCAGCTCTCTCTGGCCGCACCCACCAGTATGTCTTAACTGGCCACACCCCATCACCTGCTTTGAAGTGGCATACCCCAGTGCCCTCTCTGAACTGATCGCTCCCATTGCTTTGTCTGAACTGGCCCCATCCCATAGATCACTCTGAACTGACTATGCCCCATTGGTCTGTGTAGACAGGCCGTGTCCTATAATAGCTGTGTGTAGCCTGACCCACAGCCCTGTGCTGACCACAGTTCTCACGAGAACTCCTAGAAGGCCAAAGTTTCTGCAGGTTTCTATGGTTTCAGTTAGCTGCTAATTTATGACTTGGAAACCGAGTGAACCTTTCTGTGAACCATTTATCACATATGCTTTGCCTTTAATTAGATGTTTTAATTAAATCACTAAAAACTGAAGCCATTTTGTTTAAATGTTGGGCTTCTCTGGTGAGTCAGTTCCTTCCTGGAATGAAGCTGGAGTGTGAAGAGATGGGAGACAGGATCCACCACAGCAAGACAGAGGGGCATGTGCCTCGCTCTCACTACTGTCAGCTGTGGTAAAACAAGAGTGCTGACTATCACTATCAGATGCAAATCTAACCCCAGTCCCCAGCCCCATCCCTGCCCCACCCCTACACTCCTTTCCAATTCCCAGACCCCCTGATTTAGGACAGCTGTGTTTGGCAATTCTTGGACCTTTGAGGTTTTGTTTATATGCACCTGAAAACTGTGTGGAAGACACTCAGAGCCTGTGAAACATATCACTGTCTGGTGGAGAAAATTATGAGCAATTATATTATTATATCAGATTATGATAAGAGATAAGATAAGAGGTGGAACACACGACCCATTCGCCATTTATTTTCTATAATGGTCTTTTTGAGCTGAATTGAATGAAATCTCAAAATATTTGTGACATGATTTGTAAAAACTCTGAAAACTCTGAAATCTGCTTTTACCCATGAAACCCCAAGGTGCACATTCAAAAGAAAATCCAGAGCTTATCTCTGTTATTTGACACGGAAATTTGCATGTGTTTGTGCGTGCAGGCATGCATGCGGGTGTGCATATGTATGTGTGTATGTGTATATGCGTTGATGCAAGAAAAACTGAATTAAATGACAATATATTTTCACTAAGGGTAATAAGAAACTAATCCACAGAGATTCCACGGCAAATGAGTCTTCGCCTCAGCCATAATAATATTGATTCAGATTGAAGAGATTTTCCAAAACAAACCCCACATTGCTCCCTTAATTCCATGCAGATATATCATACTGTGAAAGAAATGAACTCTTTAGGAGCAGAAAGCTAATAAACAAATGGCTCTAGGTCTATTGAGTGAAAAAATTGTGAAACAGTTCTACATGGTTTTTTTTTTTTTTTTTTTTAATGAACGGTTATGGCTGTTATCTCATTATATATGGTCAGTGTGCAGGAATATGAATGCAGAACCATTTCATGGACTTTCTCTGTTCTACAGACATACAGTAAGATGGCTAGCTGTCAGCTAAAATGATTAATTATTAATTATGTTTAATTAATTAATTAATTATTTATTCTGAGACCTGTGTAACTGAATGCAGCATAATGATATTTATTGCATATAGTATTGGTTTATCTGGTAATCATGTAAAAAAAAAAAAAAAAAAAAAAAAAAAAAAGAGGGCAAGGAGCCTGGGAGTAGCATATTCAGCTATAGGACTAATTCTAAAAAATGTGATATGCCTTGTGTCTGGATCAAATCCTGACCACACCAGGCCTGTATATGGCCAGGACTCCTGCGGGGTGGTGCACAGCTGGCCCTAGCGTTGGCAGCAGTTCTGGTTTGAGTCGGATGGGCGTCCCACACCTCAGCACAATAGGGACTCCTGTGGCTATTCAAACTCCTGAGCCAGCGGAAAACTAAGTGCACAGCCGGTGAACTGCAGGGTGAAAAGAATCTAGCAGAGTGTGTATCGAAGAATACTTCTTCTAGTCTGTGCTCTCGCAAACTGACCTTGGATCTTGCAATGATGAGATGGGTCAACAGTATACTGCAGCTACTGTATCTTGAAATATGCCTGTATTTCCATCACCATCTCTTTCACTGTCGCAGCCTACTCCATGTCCTCCCCGCCAATTTGTAATCATGGTCAAGGAGCATCTTTTCACAGTCCTGATGCACTTATTGTACGTCGGATAAAAGCGTCTGACAAATGTAATGTAATGTAATGTAATTCCTCCATAGCTATTGTGCCTAGTGTTACCTGGACATTACCTAATGGAAGAATGTTGAAATCTAATTTACATTTCCACAACTTTGTATAATTATTGGATATGGTGAACAAGTGAAACCTGTGTTGGGCCAGTAAGAGAAATCATTAGCATCTACCCCAGGTCCAATCAGCAAGGGCACATTCAATGCACTGCTAAAACCATTGATTATAAGATTACAGTCACAACAGATCTGCACAGGAGGTGCATTTTCAAAATGTTCTTATATATTACAGTGTTCATAAATAATAGCTTTTTTATGATCTTGTGTTGGATAAAAAGGAGTAACGATTTTTCACAAGGGGAAACCAGCAATGAAAATCTGCATTTTACCATTGTTTTTTTTTCAGAATATACATTTTTCCGTCCTATTACTACCACCAAGTTATCTCAATATTCACAACACAGCTATACACTTCAAGCGCAGAAGAGACTGTGATCACCACTGCAATGTAACAAGCTAGCATCTGTCTGTTTTGTTTTCTTTTCTTAAACCATTGTAATGGAAAATCACAGGGTTGTTGGCGTTTTTTTGATGCTTTAATGAACAGAGATGGCAGATCGATCCTGCACTCCTCTTTCCAGGTGCAATAATTAGCAAGCAGGCAAAGAGAGAATCACAACAATGTTGCAATTGATCGGAGCAGCTCAGGTGAAACAGCACGCTGGGCACAAAGTGCCCTCTCATCTCACGGTGTGACGGAGATTGAGCTGCTGTGACAGTCAGCGTCACTCTCATTACCCCTGGCCTCCAATGCCCTCAACCCTGCAGCTACATAGGTCTGGCAACCCTGAGCATGACCAACCCCAGCCCACGTCACTCACCACTGGAGGGTCTCTATCTGAGCTGTATATTGACGGATGTATATTTTGGACCTGCTGGGGTAAAATAAGAGCTGAGCATGAACAGCGCAGTGGCTGCTTGGCCTGCCTCTTTGCCCTCCAGTGTTAAAATTTCATTACAGTGAGTGAGCCAGTGCGGGCGGGACATTGCCGAGAGTTTCCATTTACAGACAAAAGAAGAGACGCAGACAATGGTAAATAGGTCAAGCACAAAACAAGGGGTTTGGAAAGTCAATATTATTTTCAGTGAAGTTGAGCTGATGTGTCTGAATGGAAGCAAGCCTCTGCGTGAGAAGGAGAAATGAAGGTTTTTTTTTTCTGTTTAAAGTGAGATGTTGCCTGATGCCAATCTAAGGTGGAATGTTTTTCGGTATCAAAGCTTTCACCAAATGCAGCAGGAGTGGTGAGAAGCGGCACAAAAAATAGGCCCTGACAACTGACGGATTCTATAGGCAGGCTGCCCAACAAAACGTGCTCGAAGTCTTTTACTTTGATTCATTTTCTCTGAGCAGCCGGGATGGGCTGAGGGCCTTGTGCATGATGCAATCTTCTGTATGTTATGACCATAATGCTGTCAACTGTGAGTCCTGGGGCTGGGAGCATTTCCTGATTACATCCTCTGATTGATTTTCAGAGGAAGTAATTAAAGGGTTGATTTTGCTTAATTACACACAGGGGCCTTATTCAGAACCTACGGTGCATAAGGGGTTAAAACCAACAGAAGTGCTGAGTTTGCAAAATGACCATGTCTTTGGTTGAGTATTCTTACCTGCACAAAAGGAACAACTTTTATACAATCCTGGATTTACTTCTGTTGAATAAGTAAAATAAATGAATATTTGTTTCTTTTATCACACTTCTGCTATTATTTTCACATTTGGGATATACCTGTATGCAACAGAATCTTAGTAGTTTTTCTGGCAGACTATATGAGATGAAATAGGTGGCACAAATGCTCTGCTTTGTTACACGTGTTAAAATATGTAAAGAAACAAAATAGGAGCTGTGTTCTGTGTTCAGAATTAGCGTGTGGTGATGTATACAAAATGACCCCGCCTCCTCACGTGTGCATTTATTTTGGTGAACCTTAAAAAATAAATAAAAAACCCCATTAAAATCACTTTTAGAATATTCTCCCTTCTTTTCTTTTTTCTTTCTCTTTCTTGATTTTCTACAATCCTTTCTTTCATGGTTGTAATTAGAGGTTTTTACATATTTTACAATAATTTGCATAGAAAATGACAGTTCATTAAACATTTTTACAAGCAAAATCATTTGTAAATGTAATCTCTGTTTGGATTAGCTTCTAAAAACATATGATCTGGAAGAAATCTGGATCTGGAACAGGCATAAAATTCATAAGTTGTCCTTAAAAATCATGGCGTTACTATGCCTCCTCTTTGAAACCCAGGTTGCATTCAGGATTTCTGCTGGGAGGGGAGAGAGGGTTTGAGGCCAAAAAAGACCAAACTAAAGGACTGACACTAATTAGAGTTATTAACCCCAGAGTTTGGGCTCAATCCCAGCTGAGTCATGAAGGAACCGAAAATAAGGTACTCATGTGGAATGCAGGAGAGAGGAGGGAAAATAGAGAAGGACAGTGAGAGGTGATGACAGAACAAAGGACAGAAAGGATTATGAAAGAAAGAAAGAGAAGATAGCAAAGAGGTAAAGAATAGCAGAGGAGCAAAGGATAGGGAAAGAGAAAGAGGGTGGGAGAAAGGGAATGATAGGTAGTGTAAGAGACGGAGGTGGTGGAAGGAAAGAGACAATACAGGAAAGGGGGAGGGAGCACATCCAATGTTCCTCAGAGAGAATGTTTTAAAAACTCCGGTTCACTACATGTAGGGCTGTGGGCTGAGGGGTATGAAATGTGTAAATGAGAATGGGAATAGTTTTCATCATTTAAAACCTAACCCACCAACAATTCAAATACTGAGAGGGAATTCAATAATATAACATTTATGTGTAACTGTAAATACCTTTTGGGTGACAATGAGGCAGCTACTGCCCAACGGCCAGAGCACAAAGATGTTCCCCAGAAAATCTGATTCTGCTCCAGGCTAAAGTCTCTCTCTGAGGGCCTCGGTGCACCATGACAGCCCAACTGATAAACTGTCTGCACTGACACACTGGCCATTAAAACATCAAAACTGTCCTGCGGCGCCCGGTTTTCCTGCAGTACCCACAAGCTTTTTTTGCCTCGTATCAGCCGCTGGGAGGGGCAGAGAGGCTCTCCTCAGCTGAGGCCAGCGTTGCATATCGACCGTTTCCCAGCCTCATTATCAGATACACATTCTGGTCTTTAAGGGCACCAAACCCTTCAAACTTCAGTTATTTTTTGCGCATCCCACAGTGAGCTGCCAGACTACAGATGCAGCTTACAGCTTCAGATATACATTAGCTTCTCCACTATGTTAAGTCTCTTGGGTGATAATGAGTAAACCCATGTTTTAGGCTGCAGCTTGTTTTCTGCTGAATTGAGAATATTGCCAACCAGAAGATAGCGCTGTCAGCACCGCCAAGGCTGATCTGAGATGCTGCACTGTCTTTGTTTTCACACTCTCCAACGAAAACAAACATCGCTGAGGAAATTCCTTATGTAGCCCCTCCCCCATATAAAAAGTGATGCTATCCTTATACGCATCAATGTGAGTTCTCATTTTTGCTTATTATTTTAGAGGCAGATTAAGTGCCACTTTTTGCTAGAGCACCTCATGAGAACAGAGGCAGAGAAGTGGGCAAAAGAAGTTCCTGGTCCTATTCCTAACCCCGGCTATTATGTGAAAAAGATGAGGCTCACTCAGGGTCAGTGATTGAGGGCAAAATTGATTCGTGTTCCCTTTGGCAGCACTTTGCTCAGAGATATCCATGCAAACGCCAAGCAGGTGCTAGAGGTTAAGAAACTGCACTGGTGAGCATTTGAAGATCAAATTCCAGAATGAGAAGAGGAGAAGCACGAGGGACCTACAGGCAGGCCTTCATTATATCAGATTGTGAGGAGAGCTTACGTAAAAGCTCTTTCTGAGACCTCCTGATTTGGAGTTATATGGTCAAGGATGGCTCATTTATTCTTTGTCTGACTTTGCTGACAATTCAGAGTTTTCTGTCTATCATTTCTTTTAAAACAAAGAGTCTGAGATGTAACAATGTTGAACTTCACCGTGGTAATCAGGGCACTGTTTTTACAGAACAATCTGTAATCTTATCTCTCCTCGATGATTATCTTTGTGAGAGTGCGCAGAGCGGTTGGACCAGATGGGAGATTACATTTACTGAATCTCCTGACTTCTGCTTTTCTTTCAGGGCCCAGAGTGCTCCATAGTCTCTCCCTAATGAGGCTTAGATACATGTGTCATATGCTCATTGTAAAAAATCCTATCTGTTGGACCATTTTACTGTACTTTCAGTGTTTCTGCTGGAGTTCTGCTCTCAGTGCATGTCATTCAAGAGGGGGGTGGATTTATACAGAGATTAGCCGGTTATTGGTTAGACATCCTCATCCAAAAGCAATTTATAGAGCATTAATGTTAATGAAGAAAATATTATTTATTTAATATGGTCTTATCCAGAGAACTGGATGTTAATAATAGCCTAAAACAGACCAAACAGTAAATAGTCTATTGCAACAATCTTAAGTATATATAAAAAGTACTATATCAGCTATAGTACCCACTGTACAATATTCAAATGAAGCAGCAATCATAGGCGGTAATGCACATTTGCTCATTTTTATAATTGCCTTTTTATTATTTATTTTAATTTTTTTGTGGGGGGGTGGGGGTATTCAGAATGTTGAGAGTTACAAATTTTAATTTGTAACTGTCTAAATGTAAGAGGCATTAAGTAATAATAATGCTGTGGTTTGGAAAAATTTAAATAAGGAGTTTTTTTGTATTGGGGTTGGCTTTGTCAAGAGCGCATGCAAGAAGGAATCACAAGAGCTGAGGCCTATCGAGAAAGTGCTTGATCGAGTCAACTTTTTTTCCCATGCACAGAGTTACGTTTGAGTTTTGTCTTTTTAATGGCCCAAATAGATAAGAATCAGCTGCAGGCTGTTTTAAAACATGCACGGTATCAACATACTGCTAACCATAAATTACCGAGCACAACATGTCATTGCCTACTGTGTCTGCCTCCCCCTGTCACAGCACATGCTGCCTGTGCTCACTGCCTGTGCTCACTGTCCCCTGTCACAGCACACGCTGCCTGTGCTCACTGCCTCCCCCTGTCACAGCACACGCTGCCTGTGCTCACTGCCTGACCCCTGTCACAGCACATGCTGCCTATGTTCACTGTGCCCTGTCACAGCACACGCTGCCTGTACTCACTGTGCCCTGTCACAGCACACGCTGCCTGTACTCACTGTGCCCTGTCACAGCACACGCTGCCTGTACTCACTGTGCCCTGTCACAGCACACGCTGCCTGTACTCACTGCCTCCCCCATGTCACAGCACACACTGCCTGTGCTCACTGTGCCCTGTCACAGCACACACTGCCTGTGCTCACTGTGCCCTGTCACAGCACACGCTGCCTGTACTCACTGTGCCCTGTCACAGCACACGCTGCCTGTACTCACTGTGCCCTGTCACAGCACATGCTGCCTGTGCTCACTGTGCCCTGTCACAGCACACGCTGCCTGTACTAACTGCCTCCCCCCTGTCACAGCACACACTGCCTGTGCTCACTGTGCCCTGTCACAGCACACACTGCCTGTGCTCACTGTGCCCTGTCACAGCACACGCTGCCTGTACTCACTGTGCCCTGTCACAGCACACGCTGCCTGTACTCACTGTGCCCTGTCACAGCACACGCTGCCTGTACTCACTGTGCCCTGTCACAGCACACGCTGCCTGTACTAACTGCCTCCCCCCTGTCACAGCACACGCTGCCTGTGCTCACTGTGCCCTGTCACAGCACACACTGCCTGTGCTCACTGTGCCCTGTCACTGCACATGCTGCCTGTGCTCACTGCCTGACCCCTGTGAAAGCTCACTGCTTTGGACAGCTGCAGACACACCAGAGTGCACTGGCATGGAAATTCAGCTGGGGTTGCTATGGCAACGCAAACTAGCTGTACAGATTCCATATTCAGACCTGTGGAACTTGTATTATTTCTCCCGACACTAAAAAATGAAATCCACTGGAACACATAGCAGAGAACAGTGTGTTCCTGTGTGTGTGCATGTGTGTGTTTCAGATGACCTGTCTAATTGGGTAAATGTATACTTCAAAATCCATTGCAGACTTTCTCAGAGGACAAATATATATAAACTATTGGTCAATAACAATAAATGAAAACCATATCCTGCACTCTTGCTGAGTGCTTTTGATGTTAGTGATGTTATAGTGCTTAACTGTCAGCTTCATCTCACTTTCAAAGAAACAGAGGTCTACACCTGAGACCTCTTTTATAAAAAATGTTCTTGGATTTAAACTTAAATATAAGATAATTTCTCAAGTAGTGCTTATGCTTGATTTATAAAAAATAACTGAGACCGGAGTTCATTGTTGGTTTGAAGTGGTGTATCTTATGTGTAATATAAATCTTAAATGAACTTTAATTTTAATGTGGCCAATGATGGCCATTACCCTCTAAAAAGCTTCCATTTCAGTATTTATGGCCCTCTTTTTGTCTAAAATCAATTAACAATTAAAAGTTATTGTTAAAGTGCAGAGACAGCCCACTTTGAGGATTCATATGCAACCCTGAAACTTGCAGTACTTCCACATTACCAGTAAGTAATTAACGTAGGTCATGTACAAACTTCACATAGATAGGATCATAGCTACAACAAAGTGTGGTTTTATAAATAATACTTGTTTTTTTTTTTTTTTTTGCATAAGCCACTATTAAATAAAAATTTGATCACAAGACCATTTCATAAATGAGATGTGATGACACACATTTCACGTACAGAGACTGGTGTTCCTTTGTTTTGCCCTGATTACATACAGGAAATCCATCACAGCAAGGTTCTGTTTGTCAGCTCATTTCAGAATGTTGTGTCTGCACTCCCCCCCCACCCCCCCCCCCCCTTCTCAGGTCTCAGGGGACTTTCTGACACAGGCCTGTGCTCTGTTTATGAGGTGCTTACTTAACATCATAATTTTCTCTGTTCTAAAAACCTATACAAAACCTGTATTATTTTTAAAATGTAGTCTTTGTAACTGTATAACTTATAGCTCTGTATAAATGATGTGTGGTCCTCACCTGGTGAAATTCAGTGTAATTAAAATAATGGGTACATTTTTAAAAAAACAGAACCAAACAAGCCAAATTAATTTTTGTATTAATTCTGCATTTCATTGTACCATATTGGAATACTCTGCTTTGAGCTTTTAGATTTGAGTATGAACAAACCAGTGTTTGTGATTAATATTAGCCATTTGGATGGTCACAGCTGGAGCATGTGACCAGATAAACTAAACCAATTAAAATTTTAAAAACTGTAGAAACATTACAGATAAGGGTCCTATATCTAGTTAATAGAATTCACCCTCAACGCGAGTCTGCAGGGCACATTGCCCTCGTGTGCCAGTATGGACTACAGTAGATGAGCACAACACACCAAACAGGCTTGGTTTACATCCCTAGCCTGCCCATTTTCAACCTCACTGGTCACAAATTAGTCACAGCCTCTGTCTTCCTGCCTTCTGCACAGATTGTGCAGGTGAACAGAGCAATTACTGCAGACCTCTATTTATTAACGTGGAACTGCCGTGCTGATGTGTGATGTACCGTTGAAGAAAGAACAAAGCCAGGAGTCAGCATATAAGGACGTTCTGACATTTAACGACATTTAGATTTAATAAAAGACATTCTGAATTAATAAAAGAACAAGACGAATGAGTCAATTTTTTCGGCCTTGAGCCTCTGCTTTTTGGTCTTTTCACACTCTAGTTAGTTAACTGATCTCTCCAATCACAGAATCCGGGGGTCCATGCCCGGGGTCCATCCCTCAGTAAAATTCTGGGTTTCTGGTGTAGGACAGTGAGGGCAAGATGCACATCTGATGGACAGATGGCCCAGTAGGGTATTAAAGAGGTCCGAACACCGCCTGTGTGTGTGCTTGCGTGCGTGTGTGCGTCTGGGTGAGTACATGTGTATAAGCATCTGCGTAAGAATGTGCGCGTGTGCATGTGCGTACCCCCCCGGCAGCGTTCCGTTAGACGCGAGGAGCACCAGGGATTACCACGCCAGCACCGTGAGGCGGGGCGGGGGAGAGGTGAGGCGGGGGTCACCGCGCCCCTACGGCAGGTGCATTTGCATTCGTTTTTGGGGGGAGCTCGGTGCTGCTCGGTTCTAGGCTTTCGCAGCAGGACGCCATTTGCATAAGTGATGAAATGTGATAATAACAGGAGCTGGCATGCACTCTGCGTGCCGGGAAATCTCTGAGGGAGCCGTGTCAGCGCGAGCCTCGCAGCGCCGCACAACTTTGTTCCCGTGTGGAGGCTCGGCTATGTGAAGAATGGGATGCTATTTTTAATGTGTTTGGTGGACCTCGAGCGAAGTAAGGAGGTTGAATAGTAAGAGAGGGAGTTCATTGCGAGTTCATTTTATAATGAGAAACACTGACATAGAACCAAAGGCTTTGACAATAGCAACATTATTTCAATTGTTCATAATTATGTTTTGCCAGGTACTTGAATGTTTCGGACACTTCTGCCCTTGCTTATGTCTGCCAGTGCTATACCATAAAGGGTCATGTCACATACTGTATGGTTGTGGCTTCTATAGTAACCCAAAGAAAATAATATAACCCCATTAATGATGCGATTTTAAGAACACCATAACTCATTTAGAGATATGAATATGAATCATGTGATTTTATCCTTTGTCAATCATCCTGCCAATTAATAAACTCCAAAGTGACTTAGCTGGTAAAATATATCTATATATCAGTACTGGGATATATACAGTACAGTTGGTTAAATCATTAAGGATATGATATCTGTGCTTACCACAAAGTAAAGCAAATAATAGTTGTATGCATCAAAGGGTAATGATAAAAAAATTACACATATAAAAAAGATGATGAGCTTACTTAAAATGGCGATGTACTTAAATTAAAAGAAAACCAGTAAAAATCATTAATTATTTTTCCTCATGCAGAAATATAGGATAATATCCATGCAAGGTTATGCTAATGTTAAACTGTGATGTTGTTGCAGAAAATATAGACAAGTATATTAGAATAAATGTTTATTGAGTCTTGAAAACTTCAGCATAGCTTTGCTTTCAGTTTATGTAATTCAGTTTATATTATAGAATGTATTATTTATAATATTACATTCTGAATATAGGTCATTTAAATTGACTTATTCTTGACTTATACAAAAACTAGTCATAAATCTGCTTAACTGATTTAAAATCTATTTGTTGAGCTCAAAATGATTTAATGGCATGAGTTGCTTTGCTATAATTGAAATTATTTAATGTGTAATACACACATAACATTACAATCACTTAACAGATGCTCTTATCCAGACATGCAAGCCTTCTTACAGGGACACTGTAATACTGAAATAATCAGCACAATTATTGTAAAAGGAAAGAGATCATTAAGTCTATTGATTCATCATGAAAAACAACCAGCGACAGGTTAAATTCTGTTTTCCTTTCATTGATTATTTTGGTGGCCAATGTTCAGATCTACATTTAACATGTAGAAATCACCTACAAATTATTAAAATGGTTCTTTCTTATTTTGAATAATCAATCAAAATTAGTAAAAAAAAAATTGTATAAATGTAAAAAATGAATGTTATTAGCCAAAAGTATGTGCATCATTTGCATAAGCATATTTCTTTGGAATTTTTCAGCTGTGGTATATGGGAATTTTACTCCTCTCATAACATTTTGTGTGTGTGCGTGCATGTGGGTATGCGTGCATGTGTGTGTGTGTGTGAGCTGTACCCTTGTTTCAGTGGGTGCGATCCCCACAAAATAGGAATGAATAAATATCAATAGCATTCCTGGAGAAAATAATAAAATGTGATGTGCAACAACACAGAAAGATTGGCTCCCGCTCGCGTTAGTCGTATTTTCCGGCCTTTCTCTGTCCCCGTTCCCCTCCACTCATACCCCAGACATATGCTCAGAGAGGGGCTGGAGCCGTGCCACATGCTGTGGAGCTGCTCCGTGGGTCTGCACCGCTCCGGACCACCTGTGCTCCCTCCCCGAGCGGGAAACTTCCGGCACCACGGACCCACGGAAGCACCTGCGCCTGGGGCCGCGGTCTCCACAAGCTGACTCCACACCGGATTCAGGGCTGTCAGAGATCAACATGGAAAAGCAGATTCTTTTATCTAATACCCCATTCGGGAGGGAAAGTCAGTCAGTTAACTAGGAGCAATCTCACTGCTATGTGTGGCACATTTTCTGAAACTTTGAACAGAAAAATTGTTAGAGTCAATATTTTGTTATCTTGGTAGTGGCAGCGTCATGTTATGGGGCTGCTGAAAGACTGGGAAACATGTTGCCATCAAGGGCAAGGTAGAACAAAACAAACACAGGTCCTTGAGTAGAACCAGCTTCATTTGGTCTGAAATTCTGCATTTCAGGAAAAGATTCATGTTCCAACAAGATAATGAGCCAAAGCACAGGACAAAAAAACTACTGAATGGCTTAAAATAAGAAGGTATTATGAAATGGCCTCTGCCAAAGCCCATGCAGACATCATTTCTATTGAAATTCTGTAGAATGACCTGAAAATTTCTGCCCACCAATGCTCTCTGTCTGACTTGGCAGAGTGTGAACAAATTTGTATGGAGGAACAGACAAGTTCCAAATTCCAAAACCTAAATGTGCAACGCTCATACAGACATACCACAGAGGAGCTGCAATAGCTGCCAAGGGCCTATCTGCAAAGTACTGATACTGAGGTTGGGGTGAAAACTGCTGTAGATGAGTAAGCATTTTGTTAAAAAATATATTTTTTGAATAAAACTATTTTGGGGTCATAAATGTGTTGAATTTATTGTGTTGGTGAAGGGGAGAAATATTTCAAGGCATTAAAATCTTAACGTGTAACAGGAGGAAACGTGAGGAAGTTCAAATGGGGTGAATATTTTCTGAAGGCACTGTACGTTCATTTTTATATGTTAGCAAATGTGTTGTTAACATTGCTGGCTGGTAGGCCTAATGTTTCTCTTCTGTCATTGATATTCTGAGCACTGTTTGAGTGAGAAACCATAATAGAAACAATAAAACAATGCAAACGCAAAGTAGATAAGAAAGTTACTGATTGAAACCTTTAAAAGCTTTATTATCTTCTGAGCAAACCTCCGCATTCATAGTATGAATTAAATGACCCTTCCAGAAATCAGCTTTATATCAGGTGATGAAGACAAAGTGAGTCTTAATTTATTGATGTGTTGTGCTGTCACTAATTTCTTTGACATATCAATTATCTAAGCTTGATAAACATTCCTTCAATCGACAAGCCACATCATCTTTTGACACAGCACTCACAGGATGAATGGCAATATTGAGGAGGGCAGACATCTTCCTTAAGATTTTTTCGTTAAGAGACTGTTGTAATTTTTCTGCCCCTCCTTTGGTCTCTTAGCAGTGTATCCAGTTGTGTTTCCTGTGTATCCTGAACCAGGCTGAAACTAACAGACAGGGTGCCAAACTAGTGAGATTGTGATATACAAAAAGAAATTAAAATGTATTTATTCAGAGTACACTCAATGTAATCACATTGGACTGTCTTGAGTGCCTCACATGCATTATCTTGACCAATCAGAAGAGGCTATGCTGGGATTTTCCATTTTGGGTTTCGATTAACTATTTAAGTTACTTTCTTATCTTGCAAGGTATATGTATATTACAATAAGCAATTTACTTATTACAGGTATAATTCTGATTCATTCCTTTATTTTTGTTGCAGAAAGATAATTGCTACCAAAAAATAACAAATGGGCAAACAGACCACATGGTTCCAGCTGATCCCACTGGGGGTGGCCCATCTGAATGCTGACTTTTGGCTCGTGCTGTGTACCTAGCCGCGTGCCCTCTTGTCCTCTAACCACATTGAGGCCACTGGTCCATCATAGCTCATTGACTTTCTCCCCAGTGTTACAAGGTACACACTCTCTCCCCTATTTAAGGGCCTTTTGCCAAGGCTCTCGAGTAGGCAAAGGACACGTATGTCAGGACCAGATGGTGCCTTGGGTGTAGATATTGACATCCTCCATTTGATGGTTAACTTCAGCAGTAGACAGAGAGGTCTGATACATTCTCTGTGGTGATGTGGTGCTGGACTGTGTGTGCCAGGTGAGTGACCCATCTGGACGGATTAGGGAGGGTGATCCCACAGTGCCCTCATTGTGATGAAGCCAACATTGTGCCCCCCACCTGGTCTCCAGTACATGAGGCTCCATCCCAACGTAGGGTCCCCCTCCCCCAGGCATGGACCAACTAATCCCAAGCTTGTCCACATGCAATGTTGCCACACCCTTGGTTTTACTTCTGAACGAGACTTCAACAAGGGGTCAATTTGCTCTGGCCATCTTTGGTAATTTTGCATCCATGCCAGGGGTTTCAGAATGGGTATTTCCAGTGGAACAGTCTGAGTCCTCCACTCTCCTCATGTAAAGGCTCTGGTGAGCTGAGCAGACACTTTTTCACCTCATTGACGCACAACCAAGAGATATCGAGGCCATCACGTTTTTCCGCTTGCGAAATCCACCTTTTGTAGAGACACTGCAGCGCTGCAGAATCAATGCAGGTAGCAGGAAGCAGTCAGCCCATTATCTTTTAAGATCTGTTCCCCCAGGTCATTTCCTCTTCTGCTGGGCTGCTTGTTGTTTGCAGAGCTCACTGTGAGATCCTGTTCACAGCATCCAGTTCATAATCACCCTCTGTGATTTAACTTTGCAATGCATTAAGCAAAATTTGACTGATCAGACTGTCAAAAAGGACATTCCCTAAAATTAAAGTCTTCTATTGCAGATGGCTGACATGCCACCATAATATGAATCATGTTGAAGCCACCAGTGAAAAAGTGAAAAAGCTAATGTGGTAGAAAGCTAGTGTGTTACTGTTGCAGTGAGCTAGCACACAGGCAGAGAACTTTGAAAAAAGAGCCAGCTGCTAAATAAGATGCTGATGGATCTTTACTAGAACTGCCTAGCTTACTAGTCACTCTGTGCATACATAGGCAAATTAAATAAAGCACATTTTGTATAATTCCCTTTGTTTGCCCCATCCCATTCAAAGCACTCTGCATAGACGAAGCACCAGCCTTTCACCAATTACATCTATCAGTATGTGTGTTCAGTCAATACATGCGTAACAAGTCAATGATGTTCTTTGTATTGAACAGATATTCAGCTCTGTGTTCCTTCTGTCTTCTGTACCAACGTCCCCTGGACCTTCTAGCTTCCATAGCTGCTGTGTTTCTATGCTAACTATATTTTACCAAAACCCCCATCTGCTACATAGAGCCCTGGCAGAGACAGAGAATGTTAAACACATAGAGCTGAACATCCTATTTAACATAGGATGTTCAGCCCCCCCGAATAAATGAGTGGAGAAACATAACAAATGCAGATGCTTCCATACAGGTGTACTGTATGACACAATTAAGCAATTAACATCCTATCATGCTCTGTGGCATGTAAAAAAAAATACTGAGCAGGCCTAGATGATCTTGATTTTGGATCAAGATGGCAAGAGGAAAAGATCTAAATTACTTTGAAAGAGGGTTCGTAATTGGGGCATGGATGGTAGGAGTTTCAGGAACAAAGACTGCTCAACTGGCTAGTGTTTCAATAGGAACAGTGACTGAAGTGACATCTGAATTTAGATCTATGGGAAAGACATCAGTAAATAGGGTCGGAAATTGTGGTCAAAAGCGTACATTTGATGACTGTGATGCTGGTGGTCTACAGAGGTGTGGAAAAAAGTGATGTGGTCAGATGAGTCATCATTCACCATATTCTTGACAAGTGGGCGAGTGCATGTGTGGCGGCACAGGCCTGAATGCTTAACCCCTACAACGAAGGGGTCCGGTTCCTCTGTTATCCTGTGGGGAGCATTTTGCTGCCATGGTTTGGGTCCACTTGAACCCTTAGAGGGTAGGGTCACTGAAAATCAGTTCTGAGTGATCAGTAGAGTTCCAGAGACTAGTAGAATCTATGCCTGAAGATGTTCTGGCAGCTTGTGGTGCCCCAACACCTTACCAAGACACTTCATGTTGGCTTTTCCTTTAATTTGTCACCCATCTGTATGTATTTTAGTAAATAGGGAGCCCCCTGGCAGTCTCAAGGCCGCTTATGTCACTTGGTGGGTTGGACCAGCTGCTTGTAAGCATGAGCTTTCTCATGTGACTGGAAGCCATCCATCACCAACTAGTCTATATCCTCCAGGCCCCCGTGCCTCCACCCCCTGCATCAGCTTGAGGACACAGGTGTCAGAGCTGACAGGCTGGGACCCCTGGGAGGCAGTGGGGAGCCGTCCAATCAAGAAGTGGAATAACATGCGGGCGATCCTGCTGGCGACCTGCCCGCCGGCCTGCTCAGATCTCCCCCGGGCCCCTTCGGCAGAAAAAAATAAATAAACAGACACACTCTGTTAACACTGGAGATCCAGCTTTCTGCAGGGGAACACCCTCATGGGTAACATTGGATATCTGCAGGATCCTGGGGTTGCGTTTACTGAAGAAAAGGTCAGGAAAGGGTCAAAAGGAAGACATTTTATGTTACAGTGGCTTTGTACCTGTATAATTCTACATGTCTTTTATATGTAAGCTTACCCTGAGTGCTCCCTGTTGCTTAGCTCTAGTCCCTTAGAACTAAAGGAAACATTTTGCAACACATTAAAATGTATGCATATGCTGTTGCTTGTGTTATTGTTGTATCAATCTAACCAATATACAGCTTGACTTATTTGTAAGTTATAAAACGTACCTTTGAAAAAATACTGTCATGCTCGACAAATCCACTAGAGTGAAATTCTTCCCAGCTATATCATTGGGAGTAATTTATCTAACTTTAAGGAGTGCTGTGTTGCATAGCAAGGCATTACACACATCATGCTCTAGCGTAAAAAAAAGTTTTAATTTTCTGGTGAATTCCTTTCTTTAATGTGCGTCAATTTTTCTACTTTCTGTCAGTTACTTTGAGTGGGTGCTTCAGTGATAAAAATTGAGTCACTGAAAAAAATGTAATTAGTCTAAATTCAGGCTTATAAACTGTGTGAGGGAAAAAATTGAACTATTTTTAATGTAGTGGTGCAAATGCCAGGCTTTCCCTGCAGTCACACGTATGCTTCAGCTCCTGGGGCTGGAACAAAGCCGCGAAGTTGGCAGGTTGTAGGTGCCAGGGCACCGGGAGATTCATTCTGCTGACTCGGGACTTTTAAGGAGATTAGAGAAAGGCAGCGACTGAAACCCTGCAGATTGCAGTCAGAGGGAGAGGGCGAAACCGGCATGCAAAATTAATTTCAGGCACCATGCAGACAAAGACGAGGCTCATCAGCAGCGGACCTATCAGCTGGACTGCAAAACAGCTGAAGGAGAAAGTGCAGTGCAGTGCAGTGCAGTGCGTTCATGCGAAGAAAGCATGTGGGCAAAGGGCAGGGCAGTTGTAGGTGTGTTTTAAAAAATTAACTGCACCCAAAATTACACAACCGCCTGGCTGACACTGAATTGCCTTTCAGTGAAGGAACAGTAAGTGTACTTGAATTGTAATTTGCAGTTGGTCCAGAATTGCAACCCTCCCCCCCCCCCCCCCCCCCACCTCCTTAACTTGGGCCGGGCATTGACACCTGTCATGACATCAGCCCTCACGTTGATGGTAGGGAGTGCCTGTATGCATTAGCTTTGGCTCTTAGCATTGGGAGGCTGATTTACATTCAGACCACATCCAACGGAAATTAGCCGCTGCAGACAGCGACATGCCCTGCGCATGACTGAGACTGGCACACAAAAGTGGAATTATTAAATGCCACATCAAGTGCGTGGGAACAAAGCTCTCTATCAGTCTCTCACCAACTACAGCGTGCAGCGTGCTTTTCCTTAAAGGCATACTAAACAGGATTTCTTTCCTTGCTTAGCTCCTGTGTTTACAGTGGAAAAACTTCTCTGTTCTCAACCCCAACTACACCCTCATAATGACAAAGCGTACAGACCACCAAAACAAATAGATACAGCTCTGTCTAGCTACAGTGAGCTCCATAATATTTGGGACAATTGCACTTTTTTTTCTTGATTTGGCTCTATATTCCACAGTTTTTGATTTGCAATCTAACAATCCACATGTGGTTGCAAATTCTCAGACAATTCACATGTGGTTGCAAATTCTCAGCTTTTATTAAAGGGTATTTTTATGCATTTTAGAAACGACAACACTTTTTATACATAGTCCCCCCATTTTAGGGCACCATAATGTTTGGGACAAATGGCTTTTGATTAGTCAGGTGTGTTCATTTACTACGTAAGTTCAGGCATAAGAGAGCTTTCAGTATCTAGTCTTGATTCTAGGCTTTCAATTGTCACTTGCATTTGTCACCATAAGGACCATAGTGCCAAAGAAAGACAATGAAGCCATTGTGAGGGAGGGAAATAAAAAAGAAACAGTCAGAGACATAAGCAAAACTTTAGGCTTACCACAATCAACAGTTTGGAACATCATTAAGAAGAAAGATAGCACTGGTGAGCTCAGTAATCACAAAGGGCTTGGTAGGCCAAGGAAGACTTCTACAATTGAAGAATTATCTAAAGAATTAAAACTAAAATGTGGATAAAATATCCATGATAATAAATGTGATAAACGTCTATCTTGGTGCAAGTAGAAGCTATGCATTATTTTGATCAGCAACTGATTCTAGAATGTTCCCATTCCGAAATGAGTCCCATTCAATTTTTTAAAAAGTATTACGCTGTTTCTGTCATTTTGTTTAAATTTGTTTAGATTGTTATAGTTTTCCCTCTTTCGTTGAATTAGGGTGCACTGAATCACGTGAAAAACCTTGAAATCATGAGCAATCATGTTCACATGCTGCTAACTTCCTTTTCACACTGCAGTCTGTGGTTTTTTGGAGGAATAGTGTCACTTTTGCTGATACGCATTTTAGGGTCGGATTGAGGTTGTTTTCTGAAACTTTTGTTTGTGCCTTAGAGGAAGCCTGGTGGAGCCTTACGTTTGGGTGCATTTTCTGCTAAGTTAACCATTCTCATTTCTATAAAATCCCTGTAAAGCTCAGCCTGGAGTCTCTGCCATGGAATATTTTTTTTTCAGTTGCCTCCAAAATAAGAAATAACTGTGGGTTTTATTTCTAATGGAAGAAAACATTTGGCCCAAATGATTTCTCATCAGCCGAAGTGGGTGTATTTTCAGCAGCCCAGAGCTCAGGAAAGCCCCACGGTGCAGGGCGAGATTTGTTCAATTCTTTACCGTTCATGTTATGCACAGCTATGTTTAGCTTGGGTGCCCTCCAGCCTGTGTAAATCTATCCTACTTTAATCCTGTCCAAACTCCTGAATGTGTGTATGCCCATAATGAAAACCTGCTGGATGCCTGGAACATGTGCATATCTTGAGTTTGAGTTTGGAGAGTCAACAGAAGGCCCATTGTCCATGGGCCCATGTTTGTATCTGTTTCTGTGGGATTTTATAGAAGCAGAATAACTGCAGCACTGCATGATTTGTACAACTGTAGATTCAGAAAAGTCCATCTTCTGCCTCTAGTGAGATATAGTAGAAGCTTGTGTATCTCGACTAGTCTCTCCAGGTTTTGCTTTCTCTCTCCATCATGTATCTCTCACTCTCTTTTTCTCACTTTTCCTTTCTCTCCCTCACCCTTGCTCTTGCTCTCTCTGTCTCTCTCTCTCTCACCCTCACCCTCTCTCTTGCTCTCTCTCTCTGTCTCTCACTCTCTTTTTTACATGCTCAATTGTGCCTTCAGAACATTTCCCTTTGGTTCTCTATATTTTTCTTCTGTGTTTTCTTCTCTTTTCCATTGTTCATTAATGCATACCCTCTCTCCTCAACTTATCATCTACCCCTGTTTCCCTCACTCCAGTCTCTGTCCCCCTTCTCTCCCAGCCTGGTACATTTTGCACTTGCTCTTTGCTCAGTATTCACAGACATGAGAAGGAGGTGTTATATTTTGACTGATCTGAGATCTGAGAGGCTGGGAGAAATGGGAAGGTGAGAAATTACTCAGAATAGATGTGGCAAATGGCCCTTCTCTCTTCTCCTGGTATCAGGGCACAGATGCAATTCAAAACAAATACAGCATACAGCATACACAGACCTCTTGGTGCTTCCTCTATGCCCAGCTAATGGGCCTAGTGTCTAGAGGACCATAGCCCAGGAAAGTCATTCAGCCTTTTACTCAGTCTTCTCCTGAGGCAAATTATATCCCTACAGCTCAAAGGGGAGCTGGGTATAACAACAATGTCCCTGAATGTGTACTGTAAGGATTGTGATATCACATTATATATACAGTATTACACGCTGTGACTGGACTGAAATAAGCACAATATAAATCAACAAAAATAACAACAGGTAATAAACGACTGATTTGGTATTTATATTTAAATTATGCGATACAGTTGATATTTAGTTAGCGGTAAATTGGGCCTGGGCCAAATATGCATTGAAATCCTTTCAAATACTTTCACTGTTCTTGACTGAGCTTGCCTGAAACAGGGGAACCAGCCTAAGTAAAGTCCAGACTCTGTCCATCTGGTGCTACAGACAGGCTCAATCAAGCACTGAACATGTTTGAAAGGATTTCAGTAGTATTTGAGGCACACATGCTGTAAATTAAAACAAAAACTTAAATTATTCTGCAGATTCATAGTGAAATGATGTGCTTAGCTGTGTGTGTGTGTGTGTGTGTGTGTGTGAGAGAGAGTGTGTGTGTGTCTGTGTACTGTGTGTGGGGGGGGGGGGCTTTGTAAATGTCCAAATTGTAAGCAGTGATCACTGAGGGCAGGTGGAGACAATTCAGGAACAGATTGGAACCATGGGAAACCAATATTTCCCCTGCAGACAAATCTGTTATTAAACTCACTTTTCTCTTTCTTAATAGGGCAGCTTTACTCCCGAAACTGTCACCCATGCGTATCAATATCAAACCTGCTCTGTGTTATTAAGCTTGCTTGTGGTTTAGGAAATATGCTTGCAACTAGAAGGGTCTACCTGCTACAGGTGTAGCCAGTACAGACACACAGAGGTATGCACACACACACACACACACATATTCACATACACACACACACACACACACACACACACACAAGGAGGAGTAGGGGAGATTCTGTAAGTGGGTGAATGTGGAAGAACAGCACTATCAGTTCTCCTAAGTCTGTTTTTAAAGAATTACATATAATATTTGGGGAATGGGGAGTTTTATATAATGTATTGTTCACAAAACCTGTTTTTATTGCCAGACGTAGGAGGTGCAGCATGCACTTTCTGAATTTATTTCACTAAAGGATCTGGGGGAAGGAGGTTTCTGGATGGAAAATCCCTCCAAATATCAAACAGTGCTTATAGAGAAGAGGTGTTCTCGGATACAGCTGCATCTGCCAGCGTGGCCCTCATCAGTGACCCCGTCTCCTCACACCTACAATTTAATCAGTGTGTGGCCTTGCAGTAACTCTCCCAGCACTTCAGCCTGCACCATAACCTGCACACTTCTCCTCACAGTATGATGCACTGTGTGTGTGTGTGTGCGCATGTGTGTGTGTGTGCACGCTTGTGTGTGTGTGTACGTGTGTGTGTGCATGAATGTGCGTGCGTGTGTGTGTGTGTGTGTGTGTGTGTGTGCGCATGTGTGTCTGCATGTGTGGACCAAATGTCCTCACAAGGATAGAAAGGAAAATTACGGAAAGTGAGGACATTTTGCTGGTCCTCACTTTTTCAAGAGGCTGTTTTAGGGTTAGTACTTAGGGTTAGGGTTAGGGTTAGAATTAGGTTAAGGTTACGGTTAGGGTTAGGCATGTAGTGGTTGGGGTTAGGGTTAGGGTTAGAGGTTACGGAATGAATGTAGTCAATGGAAATCAGTCGGAAGTCCTCACAAGTATAGCAGTACAATGCTGTGTGTATTTGTTTGTGTGTGTGTGAGTGTATTTGTGCTTGCATGTGTGGGTGTGTCTGTGTGTTTATTTATGCGTGTGTGTGTGTATGTGTGTGTGTGTGTGCGCATGTGTCTGTGCCTCGGTGCCTCTGTGTTGCAGTATAAGCAGATCAGTGAAAACACTGAGGGGAAGCATTATGTTTGTACGTCCTGGGGGAGGAGAGTTGGAGTGCGTTTCGACAGGTTCAGATTGACTCATCACCACAGGAATGAAGATAACACCTCACATAACTACCAAACAATATGACACCTCACACACATGTGCATAGCACAAAATGTCCTGGAAAGCAGTCAAGCAGCAGGTCATATACAGTCATTTTAAAAAGCATTTGCCACTATGTTGCAGGATTGCAGAGCCAAGGTCAGGACTGCAGGAAAACCTGGCACACCAATAAAACCTGCATTTAAAATGCATTGTAGTAGCATAGTGTATTTCCCACCTATGAATATGTGCTGTAATAAAATCCAGGAATTAATGTGTAAAATGTACTGTAATACTTTCTTATGTCCGTCTGAGCAAGTGATCTGCACTGATAATAATGTCAGGTTTCAAAATGTTCTGCCTGTAAAAAGGGTTGTTATCAAATGCATTTTTATAAGATGAAAACATTTACCATTTTACTGTCACCAAATGATTCCTTGCAGTACGCTCAGATAGATCTATAAGGAAGCTGCCTGGAGTTGACTGTGTATAGCACTTGGTGCAAAAGCAATTAGAGTTTGCCTCTAGTACACCAGCGAGTTTAGAATTTATTGCTGAAAACAGCTCAGATCAATGCAGAAGGCAGTCAGATTGTTTTGTGCGCATATATACAAACACTTTCATTATTCAGGCCATTGATCTGGGTTCTGCAGCAAAGCAAGCATTGAAACGCTTCTATTGATCCCCATATGGCCAATAATGCAACCAAGCACCTTTAAAAGGAGATTTTCTCTACAATTAACAACACACAAGCTCAAGTAAATAGCATGACCCCCCCCCCCCCCCCCCCACCACCAAAAAAAAAAAATGAAAAGAAAAAATCTACATTTAATCTTCCCTGGCAATATTGTCCCAATACAGATCCTAAGACCACAAAAAATAGAACACACTTAAATAAATTAGGGTCTTAAAATGGGCAAAGTTCATATTTTTGCCTCCATGTAGCCCCCGGGTCTGTGAAGGATTTCTCCCCCTTAAGACCACCAATTTCTGGTCTGCAAGACAGCCAGACCGCTCCTGTGATCTCTGTGTGCAAACTCCCTGTTCAGTCAGCTCTGGTCTGGAGAGGTCATTGTTCTCAGTATACGGCCATTAGTCTGTCTGGTCCAAAATGACCACAGAGAAAAATCACCCAAGCATACTCCCATCACCCTGTGGGACATGTAACTAAGGCACCTTCACTTTCAGCACACATCAATAGCAGTTGTACACATACACACACAAATCACAAATACCCGTGACAGCTACAGATAGGGAATAGGTGAGCCACAAATGGGGAATGCATCAAATTAAAAAACTAGTAGAAGGTCCTGAACCTGTTCTCAGTGATTAACAAGCTTGCCAGTTTTAGTAAGAATATACCACTGCAAGGGGATACCTTTGTAGTGCTTACAATTGTTCACAAGCATTTCTCAAGCTGATTTCACTTTTTCAAAACTCTTCACATAGTTAGTACATCAGCAATCTATATAGACTGTGAATTACTTTTCATTGTTTTGACACAAAATGTATTGAATGACCACAATTTTATTTCTCTCCTCACTCAAACTCAACGACCAGCAAAACTGTATGCACATCTACAACCCATTTTGAAAATGTTTACATGATCTTTTCAAAACTGTTAAATTTAAGTTCAATACCTAACATAAAAAATAAATGTTGACAGCAATGTTGAGTTTTCAACGTCATTACCATTTATAAGGTAAATGGGGACATCTTTGGAATGATTTTTTAAATCTAAAGATGGACCCAGAAGAGATATAGAACTGGGTAACAGAGAAATAAGGGTGGCCTGGAAAGGGGGAGAGAAAGGAGTTTGCATGCATTGTGGAAGACAACAGAGAGGAAGACCAAAGGGCTGTAGTCTCAAAGGAGATTAGGGCTACTACAATTGATCATGTGATAAATCATAGCCTATCAATGAGAGAGGCTGGTCTGAGAATGGCGGCAAATCTGAACCGCACAACAGTGTTATCTATTCTGAGAATTTTCCAGTAAACCAACAGATAAGATATGTATTCTGCAAGGGCATCTGACTGCACTGCATGCACTGCATATTAGACATAATCCATACTGCACATCTCTTATATTAATAACATTACGAAAATAAATAAATACATACATAAGAAAAATTAGAGAGCACAAAATGATTTATTACTTTACAGACTGATATAAAATGATGCATCAACTGTGATGTTAGTGGTTGTTTGGTGTGTTTTCTAGGTCATTGGGCATTGTGTTATGATTGACACAGTGTTTCTGTTGTAAGAAAACTAGTGCTGGTGTTTTGGTAGAATGAGGCAAAGGCAGAAGTATTGCCTCTTATATGAGGAAAGTAAAGTGTGTGTGTGTGTGTGTGTGTGTGTGTGTGTGTGTGTGTGCGTGTGCATGTGTGTGTGTGTGTGTGTGCAGGCGTGTGTGTGCGTGTGCGTGTGTGTGTGTGTGTGTGGCACAGCCAGCATTATTCCCACTACCCTATCTCCACTGACAGCCTTCTGCCAAACCATGGATGAGGTCATCCTTCCCTCTGCAGCTGCATGCTCCGTTCCAGAGTGGTCATGCTGGCTGCCATGATAACACCAGTTATCCCTGCCCAGTGCCATCATATTAAATGACATCATGAGGAAGTCAGAACTGTCACTGAAATGTGAGAATTTTGCATGAAAGAGAAAGATTCTGATCCTCTGAAAGGTGTTCTAAAGGGCAGCTCTTTATTTGCAGTTTCATTTTGGCCATCTGAATTTCTTAACTTCCGTGGAGGTATCGACTTAATTAGCTACAGGATTTTATCTGTCACGTCTCACGTTCTGGTACAAATATTCCCCAGTTTTGTTGCTCTGAATAACTTTAGTGTCAGAATCAGGAATGTAAAATTTCACCATGAAGGCACAGAAGGCCCATTTATAATCAGACAGTGAAAAGCTAAATCAAAGAAACCAGCTATTAATATTGTAATCAAACGTAAATACCACTCAGCAGATAACCCATCTTTCACAGCTATACCTATAACATTATCCCCAAAGGTAATCCAAAAGGAAAGATTGATGCCCCTCCAGATGGTCGCACCCCTCGACACAGATGGTCCCCTAGGTGATCATTTATTTTATTTTTTGCTCTATATGGGTTTTCAAGAGGCTGTGTTAGTAAACACTCCATTTCACCGACTGTATGACTGAGTGCTTTTCCAAAATGGTCGCCACTCATTCTTTCTAAATAGTTTGCATATTTTTCTATGTATTTTAAAATCCATGACATGTAAAGATTCCATTATTTTAAGCTGAGTTTTATAAAAATGTATAAAACTAAAGAAGCACTTGTTTTTAAAACTTTACATAAAATTAAAATTTAGACAAATGTATATAAATGCTCTATCATATGAATGTTATGTGAAACATTTGGAATAGCACAGCTTAATGATTCGAAATGCTGCAAAAACATGTCCTTCACTGAGGGCCCAGCTATTTTTATAGGGAATATAAAATGCAAATGAATACAAATTAAAACCACCCACGAGGCTTTGTGAAAACAAAGCACCTCTAATGAGAAAATGTATTCACCTCCTGTTCAACATACAAAACTAAGAGAATTTCTGGGATCAGCACGTATGGGAGGAAATTAAAATGAAATTAGAATAGAATAGAATGGAACAACTGCAAATAAGTGTCTTTCGCTTCATGACATAAAGAGAGAAATTAGAAACACTGATTAGAAATATCAAAAGCCAAAGAAATCTTTTGGAATTGAAAAAAACCCCACTCAGACTCAAGGTTATTGTGCCAAAACTGCGTATATATTTATTACAGTTTTAATTTAAATTTTAGGAGCAAAATTTATTGACAGCCCCTGGTACCATTACCTCAATCTGTAAAACTAGGTTTTCTGCTGGTGTTAAAATGTACTATCATCTTGCACTGGCTGCTTCCATTATCCTTTCACCTCCACACCATTTTTTCTGGGTTTGATGAAGTCAACACCCTCAAGCCTAGATGACACTCATCCCAGGGCTCCAGGCTCTAGTTTAAATGTATAAACTGTAGTGTGTTTCTTTGTCAATAAAGATTATTCAAATTCAGCCTTTTATCGATAAATGTAATTAATTAATTTATTTATTTATTTTATTTATTTTCCAGAATGGAACTTGGAGAAACTGGTCAGTCATTAATTGGAGGAGCTATTGGCCTCTTATTTGTAAACCATGATAAATGGCTAAATGTTATGTTTTTGGATTGTTATTCCATGTCATTGCAGGTACAAATAATGAATAAATGTAAAACAACAAAATTCAATTTGAAAACACTACAGTGGGCCACTGTAAATTATGGCAAATTTTATCCTCAGTTTTACTCATTATATATTATATTATATTATATATATAATATTGGCCACATTAATGAATGGCTTGGAGAGCTGCAAAATTAAAATAAACAAACAAATCAATAAATAAGTAACCAAATAAACAAATAAATAAATTGAGAGTTGATGCATATGTCCGGCTAGATTCCCATCATGAGCTTAACCAAAATATATTTGTTGTATTTTCCAGCAAGGGAGTACTCCTATCCCCTGACTGACAGTACTTGATAGAGCTACAATTTGCATTGCAATTTGTGTGCTATATAATTTGATGGCTAATAATACTAGCAAATTGGAATATGAACCAAAAATATTATTAAGGCAAGAGAAAGCCGTAAGTCCCTCTCTGATTGGCCTAAATTAAATTAAAAGGTCATTTGTACGTAAAGCAGCCCTCAAACACCCAGCTGCTGTTAGAAACATCCATTTAATCAACATAGCTCTGACACCTCAGTTATGAAAATGACGTTTGAAGGAGCCACAGATTTGTCTGTCAACGCAGCGGTTAGCTCCAGCATTCGCGTGCATGTGCATGCTTTGGGTGCCCAACGAATAATAAAGTTCCGGCATGCAGCAGGTGGATGTGGCAGCAGATGTGGATTAGAACGCTGGGCTGACAGAAAATGAAGGGATGAAATATATTTACATTTTAAACTGCAAAGTACGAGATGGAAAGCTAGTCTGTAAGGGCTGCAGTCAAGAACTCCCTGCCTTTGCATTTAATTACATTTAAATACAGATTAACAAGAATATTCCAGCAGGGAAGGTTTAGCATACAGACACACAAGCTGTCAAGAAAATGCTTCCTGGAGGGAAAGGATTGGTAGCATTGATTACAGGCTGGAAAATAAACACACACATATATACAGTGCCCTCAAAGTATGGTAACAGTAGAGTGAACTTTGTTATTTTTGCTAAATAAGCATATCAAAACATGAACATGAGATGGAAGTACAAACAATCAGCTTTTCCATCATGGTATTTATATACATACATCAGTTGCACAATATCCTACGAGATAAGCATTATGTGATCCTTAGGGTCTCCATAATACAGTGTAATCATGATTTGTATTGTTGGAAAGCCGATGTCATGGGGAACAAGTTGATGTCTTTGGTGATAGCGTGTTGACTAAAGATCTTGATACGTATCGGTCCACACCCAGCCAGATACAAAGGTTAACTGGGTGTGATATGCTTGTAGTGATAGTGCAAGCAGGATCATTGATCGGTACTGTTTTATGTCATTATAGTGTCTTTATTGATGACTTGGTGCTTTTCTTTTATCTTTTTGGTATATGAGGTGAAATGTGCAATGGTTTGGGGAGACTTGTCAACATGGTCTCCTGCTCATAAGCATATGCATATAGCCATCCCACTATGCACACATATTGCACCATTGTATCCTGTCATTTTTAACAAACTCTACTATAAACTGCATTCACTTTAACCTAGCATTCATCTTTGACTCTTACCACTGCACACCTAGTAGTTTTAAGCTCCTAACATACACCTAGAACTTCGTAGTCACTTGCCTATACACTAATGTCACAGCAGGATGCATAATTGTATTTATGCAGGCTACACATGCCAAAGGTACATCCGCGTCTACCAAGATAGATAGTGATACAGTCACATTACTGGTTGACGACAGCCTCCTCCTCCGTCTATACATAACTGCACAGAGGAAAAGTTAAATCACTAATTTGGAGTCAGATAATTATGATAACAGCAAATGAATCTCATTCCAGTAGCACCAGGTAAGATTACATGGGTGCTTTTGCCCCTCAGATACTTCCGCTGTTTCGGGTGTTGGATGGGTTTCTTACAGTTGGTTACTTCAACATGATAAGTTCTGGTTTCTTCCAGTTGTTGACACTGACTGGAAATGCCTTCAGTCTCCTCTTCAGCAAGTGAAATGCATGCTCGATAGATCAAGTGGCTGCCTTCGCCAGTCTAAACCTTCCACTTTTTCCCATTGATGAATGTTTGATTACATTGACAGTGTGTTCGGGCTCATTGTCTTGCTGCGGGATAAAGCACTGGCCCTTCAGGTTGGAGGAATTTCTTTGTACATACACACAAAATCTGTCTGTATACTTCTGGATTCATCCTACTGCTTCCTCTGTTACATCATCAATAAAGAAGAGTGAGCCTGGAACAGAAGCAGCCATACATGCTCAAACCATGACACTATCTCCTCCATATTTCACAGATCGGGGGAGGGAGGTGCTTTGGATCACAGCCTGTTATTTCCTTTCTCTATACTTTTGGCTGTCCATCACTTTGGCAAAGGTTTATTCTGGTTTCACCTGTCCGTAAAACTTCCAGAACTCTTGTTCATCATCCTTTAACTTACCAACCATCGACTTAATTTTACAGAGCTGATCTCATATTTTGATTTAAAATCCAATTGCCCTAAGTACTGAGCAAAAATTGAGCAAATTTCACTCTACCGCTACCATACTTTTGCAAGCGACAGCATAAGAATTGTTAAGCTAGTCTACATCTGCTTTGGGCCTTGCTCCAAAGACATCCCATTCACTTTGCAAGGCAAATCCACTTTTCACACGGGCCTGTCAGAACACACTCTCACAAATATGTCATCATATGTCCTTCAGTAGAGTTGTGCTTCACAGCTGTGAGAATCTGCCAGTCGAACCGCAACACCACACACTAAACCTACCTCGAGTAAAAAAAAAGAAGAAAATTCCCCGACAGAGGAAAACTGATCACGGGATTAGATCTGGGATGAAGACGGGTTTCCAAGGAGAAGAAGAACATCAGCATTTGCCTAATCCCCTCGTAAAGGGGGGTTATCAACACAGCAGCCAGAGAAATACGCAGGGCCCCCTTCAGCAAAAAAAAAAGCAATTTGCATAACATTAGGGCTTTTCTACAAAGTGCATTATGTTCTTATTGGTTTAGTTTTTCACTGGGTCCCGTGCAGCACCGGCATCGCACACTAACCAAAGCAGCCGAACGTCAATGGCAGTGTTGGTTTTTGTCTAAGATGGTAATTCTCCATCAGAGCATTGAAGTGAACGAGGTGTTTTTTTTTTTTTTGCAATGACAGTTTCTTCAAACAAGTGTAGACCTTTTCAGATCGATCAAAAATAGTTTACGGATATTCAAAGCTTCCCCCGTCATCCCTACTATTTAAAAAAAAACACATCGTAATTTACAACGATGCACAGCCATCATGAATGAATTCATTCTGCATGTGACGCAGGTGTGACGTATGTTGCCTCTTGTTAGTCATAAATATTAAAAAGCACTTTTTCAGACTTAAAATGCATGATAGAGGTGAGATTAATAATGTTTTCCTTAAATTACTGGTTCCTCTGTGTTTATATTTTATCTCTGAAATTGACCTGGGGAGTAGTGTCCTTGACAATTTGTGTATTATACTGTTCAGGATATGCTATGAATTGCATTTTTATGAAAAGGTTCAAAGGCATAATATCTTTTTAAGTTTTGTTTACATCCAATATTTTCACTTTTACAAGTTTCTGTATGTTACTGGGTTTTCAGAAACCCTACAGGTATATTTTCCTTGCATTCCGTTTTTGCTACAAGTAAAATGTAATGCTTTCTGAGAAATGAGAATTTAAAGGGCAAACCTGCTTTGCATGTGAACATATATTCAGTGAGATTTATCTTAAATAAAAGCTATTGTTTTAGACGGCTGTCTACCTTTCCAAAATCCAAGAATCACAATAAGTGAGGCTGCATAACTGTGGGGAATATGTACCCTACAAGCCCACAACCAAAGGAACATCCACCCTGCAACTACAGAACAGAGAATGTTAATAAAAAAAATCTAAACCTCTAGATTAAAGTGTGTTTTTTTTATTTTTAGAAGATTAAAGAATTTTAGAAGATTACATGTACTGCTTTAGGCCACAAATTCTGAGCTTGAAAATGTTACTTTTATCAAAGTTTGGGCCTTCTTTGGTTTTTCTCCCCCACTTTCTGGAAAAAGCTGAGTTTTTCTTTCTCTGGTTTAGACACCACACTGTGCTCAGCTGGGGGGCATCAAAGCTCCAAGTCCACAGATTTAGAAAGAAGAGCTGGATCTTCAAGGCTTTCAGCAGTACAGGGATGAGCGACAGTAAAGAGACACTTTTTGCCTTTCCTGAATACCTTGCATGGTGGAGAGAGGTTCTTGGCACTCTGGATGAAGCAGGAAGACAGAAGCAGAAGGAGAAGGTGGACGCAGAGACTTTGGACTCGGCCTTATTCTATTAAGTGCCTGATTTCACCTATGAGGGAGGGAGTCTACACTAGGTATGTTGGAAGTGTACATCTGATGCTATATATATATATATATATATATATATATATATATATATATATAATGCATGGCCTTCTATGGTCTTCTGAATTGTGCGGCCAGTAGGGTCAGGCTTGCTTGTCACAGTTAGACTACTATCATGGAGTATATTAGAGACCAAAGAATAGAAAGAGAGAGGAGGGCAGAGGTAACTCTGGATATAAGTAAATTATTGCAATTATATCAGGTACAAGCAGGTATGAAATCATTATTATATGTGCGCAGTAATCGTGACAATAACCCATAATAACCTTCCACTCATCAAATCTTTTGTCTTTGAGAAAGCATTTTACAGGGAACATTAGTATTGGTGCGGATAACTTGATTTGAGAGCCGCTCTTACGATTTCCACACTCGGAGGACAGCTGCACTCTCTTTATAAATAAAGCGCAACATCCATATCTCTCTATTGGCGTATGATCGTGGCACAGGTGAGCTTTCTCTGTCACAAACAAGCATGTCGTATGAGCTGCGACGTTTGTTTCTGTGCGGATACAGCTCATTTGAGCGCCTGTAATTATGTAACGCCAGCCGATAATTCCAAAAAGAAAAATGAAAACTGTAAATGCAAAATGATTATCACAGCGTAGAGCGATGAGCCAGCTTTGGATCAGCGCTGTCTGACTGGAGTGCAGGGGAGCGGACTGATACACAACTGTGTCTCTTCCCTCCCTCCCATGCACATATAATACACACAGCGAGCAAACCGTGCCTTGGGTCTGACACTCTGAGGCTGTACAGTGTCTCATTACGGTGGCCCTTCGGGTCATTTTTACCACTTATTTACCTCTTTTTGTTCCCAGCTGTGACGGTGGCTTGTTGTCTTTTTCATGGTTTAGTTTAGGTCTGAATTGTGCATGGCTGCACAAGAGGAGTGGGATTACAATCACCTACAAACAACAGTCATATCAATTCAGTTCAAAAACCAGATGTTGATTGATGAAAACAGAAGGCCAGATATATTTTTATTTTTATATTTGTTTTAACAGAGGTTTTCATTGCACTTTAAACTTGTGTGACCACAGGATGCTGTTACATACCTGCACTTTCCCCAGTGTGTGACTTCTTCATCTTCTTCTGTTCAGTATGGAATATTTGCATCAATGAAACTTTCCAGTTCCAATGGTAAATGAGGTACATGCAGAAAAAATTCTATGATTTCCTTTGTATTTGCATCAAAAAAAATTAATTGGGCCGTTTTACAGACTCATGAGAATATGATGCATTGGGATCTATGAAATTAATACTTTTAATTTAGGTTTCTGGTCCCTGAACCTATTCCCATGCATTTAGGTCCTTCTTAAATGCCCCATTTTGGGAGCAGAGTCCATACACACAATAATTTATAAAAATGGTTAAAATACAATTCTTGGAAATTCTTCTAAATACAAAGAATATTTCAAAGTAAAATAGGCAAGTACTTTTTAATCTGGAAAGAATCCAAAAGTGTAAATAAATTCATGTTTTTATATACAATATATAAAGCAAAACTTCAAAAAGGAAAATTATTCTGTGTAAAAGCATTTCAATGATGCTGTGAAAAGTTTTAATAATATATCTGTTGAATAATGCATGGACAGAATAAGTATTACTGCAAATCAAACAAGGAGCATGAGCCTCTTATACAAGAGTATCTTGCAAAGAACAGTTTTGTAAATAGCCATTTTTTAACCCCTACATTTTAAAATGTTAAATGAGTGTAATGATAGAAAAATTGTTATTTTGCCACATATGGTATACTTAATGAATGACCTCAATACATGGTTTGTTTTTCATTTTCCGTATTGCATATTTTTGTCTTTTCCTGAAATGTATATTCTTCCTGGATTACTTTTTGTCAGGTTGTAACTGTCAGTGTTAGACCAAAATAGTAAGTGCATAATAGCAAATTATACCTTTAAATAGTCAAATGTTATTTTAAGCATTTTTATGTATGTCACACAAACTGATTTTTTAAAATCATTGAATTCTATCAATCTTGTACTTTTGTCAAACACATTCATAGTTTGTGGTTCAAAGTTGTTATTCCAGTAATAACACATTCTCTAGAGCAGTGGTTCTCAACTCGGGCCAGAAAGGGCCGGTGTGGGTGCAGGCTTTTGTTCCAACCAAGCAGTTACACACCTGATTCTACTAATCAACCTTTGGAGTCTTTACTAAGGACCTTGATTAGTAGAATCAGGTGTGTAACTGCTTGGTTGGAACAAAAGCCTGCACCCACACCGGCCCTTTCTGGCCCGAGTTGAGAACCACTGCTCTACAGCATAGGTTACAAATGTATTGCTATGAAATTCAGTATTTCTTCATAAGTATTAATTTATGAAGATGATACATATATTCAACTAATATTGCCACACATACATAGCCTTTTTTGTCTGTATACATTTATACTTCTTAAGTATTTAAGAATAAACTCCATCTCAAAGACATTGCAACTTGCCTCTTAAAACATATTTATATGTCTTAATTCAAACTGTCTCATTAAAAGTGGACTTTTTATGTTTCATGAATACAGGCTTCTATAGCAAATAGTTTAACAAGCATACTGATCACAGCACCTCTTTCACATTAGTTTTTTCTTCATGGACACCCTTATTCAGGGTAATTGACCCAGATTACATTTTACATTTATCTTTTCGCATAAACTGAATCAGTTCAGGCTAAGCACCATGATGGCAGTGTCTCCATCTGGGTTTTGAACCTGCAACCTGTAGTTTTATACTCACTACACCACACTGGGAGAGTGCTCTTGTTCTCACTATTTTCAGCATTTCTGTTTTAATAGTATTACATCGTGTTGCATTGTGTTCCTTTCTTTGGTGAGAAGAGGGTCACTGTAGATATCGCATGTTACATAACTGACTAAAATATATGATGATACAATTTGCGTCTTGGCACCGTCCACAGTGTGTTACTGTAGAAGCTGTGACTTTGCCACAAGATATTTGCAGTTTAGAGCACTCCCTCAGGGAAAAGACCTTGCTTTCCACACCAGAATTATGCCATATTTAGCATATAAATTCATTGGACACTTAATTCTTCTGTTGTTGTTGAAAAAGTTTTTTTTTTTTTTTTTTTTTTTGCTATTGTTTTTTTAAATCAAAATATAGATACTTGCTCTGGAATGAGGGGGTAATAATTAGAGAAATAAAAGTGTTTCCATTTTTATTTTTTTTCTATTAGCTCATCTGTTGAACGAGCTAATATTGAATAGTACACACTCAATTATAATGTTTAAGGGCAAAATATTTTTCTAACAAATTTGTTAATCATATCCATAGACTACATTAAACAACCCAATTTAGAGTCTGGATCAGATCTAATTACAGAAAATAAGGTGTGTGTGTGTGTGTGTGTGTGTGTGTGTGTGTGTTTCTGTGTGTATATATTTTGTACATTAGCTTCAACATTCCAGAGCTCAATTACACAGTTCGAGGATCATGAAAATAATTCAAAATCCAAAATAGAATATGTCAAGAGCAATTAGTAATATAAACTGCCGGAAAAGTAAAATATGAAAAGGATCATTACAACAACATAATAGAAAATCTAAAACTAAATAACAAAATTGGTAGAGCTATTTTAGAAAATTAATATGCTTTATATATTATCTCCCTGCACATAACTATCATACATGATAACAATAGCTGCATTGTTTCTGTGCTGTATTTATTGAATTATCCACTTAATTTATTATCGTTGTGAGCTACATAACATAATATTTCTAAAGTCGCATGTACACATTGTAGACCACATTCTACAATGAAAACTATGTCAACAATTGCACTTGGATTTTATGCCAGTTTTCCATTTGTATTTTGTGGAAACAATGTGTTCAGTGTGAAGGGCTTTAGAATCATACATGAATTTGGAGACAACCTTATTTTCGCTTATAATCTGAAAATAAAATGTAGATCTCAATACTATAGCTGGAATACCTAGTTTCTGAACATTTCAATGTTACATGCATGAATAATATAATAATAATTATAGAATAATAATTGCTGGAACCATTCACAGAGAAATTGTAATATGAATATTAGCCAAATAAGCTTTTGAAACAGATTTTTAAGCCAGGCAAGCATTCAAGGGAAAGTTCAGAAATTTGATTACAACGGATTCAAAAATCTTTCATTGTTTCCCTTTTTCTCCTCTTCCCTCCCACTTTCTTTCTATCTTTTGCATTCTCTCACACACACTTTATCTTTCTCTCACATACCAACAAATTCTCTGTTATTTTTCTTTCTTCTTCCCCCTCCTCTGCTATCCATCTCACACCATCTCTGTTTCTCTGTCTGCCACCCCCCCCCCCCTTCTTTGCCTGCAGCTCTCTGGTGTTACTCTAGTCATAGCAGGGGGTATGGGGCAGTGGAGCAGGGGGGCAGGCTGAGGTGGGGGTTGGAGACTGCAGAATCAATACTGCAGAAATCCTCATATTTTCAGCAGAGCAAAAACACACACGAGTCCCCTTCCAAAATTAAAACCCTAAAGTCCTTCTTTATTTGTCAACATGCGCCTCATTCAAATCCAACCCCACCCGTGCCATGCTTTGCAGCTGAGGTCTGGATTGGTTAAGCTGTGACTGCAAACACCAGGGGACTGAAAGCCTTGTTTCCTGAGATTTTCTATTTCCTGCAAAAATCACAAAATGCATGTGTGTATATGGATATCACATACACATATATGTGCATATATCACATATGCATATGGACATGGGAGGCAGTATGAGAACGGTATAATGAACTGGCCAAAACTAGACAATGTGACATGATAACCTCTATTCATACCTTTATCAACACTGCATAATTTCTTTCATATAATTTTTTACATTCTTAAAAATCTCCAGTGGCAATTTAAATTCAACACCGACATCTAATGCTAATTTTAAACAGGGGGGAAAGGGGGTTAACTCCACTAAAACACTATAATTTTTTATTGGAAACAAATGTCGTTTCTCCAGACCCATGCTGAATGTGTAAATGGAGGTCACAAGAAGTGAGATTAGTTAGTTTTCTCCAACTTGCAAGGTAAAAGCCTGATTCCAAAATGGCTGTGCTCACTCTGCAGTATGACTGCTGATGAATCGGGCAAATGGTTGCTTCAGGTGAACATCAGCAGTACTTAAGCACGTTAGCACCCGTAGCATCTTCCCTTTTTCACTGTCACTGAGCACTGTCCTCCAGAGTGCAGCATAATTGTGCCCACTGTGCATTGCCCATCAATGCAATCTGAAAATGGTATGTGAACCTTTCAAGAAATAGTCAAAAGGCTCTCTTTCTCTCTCTCTCTCTCTCTCCCTCTCATAAGTCTTACCTGCAGTATAAACAGATAAAATAATTTTTTTAATAAACTCCATTTTGAGAGTTTCTAGTTATTTTTATTTTATTTTTTTCCTCTTTTTCCTAAAGCACTTGCAGTAGACAGGTCAGAGGGTCTATGTTGTGCTATTATATGCCATTCCCTACATTTGCCAATTTTTTATTAATTATTTTAAAACACTTTGAGAACCATAGCACCTGACCCCTTATGCAGAGGAGTATTCTGGAAGATAAGATAAGATATGTCATAAGATAACCTACAATTGTTTAGAAATATAGTGGACTCCACATTTCAACATTGGTTTGATCAAGACTGTTAATAAAAAATATCTCTTGGACTTGATTTCCCCATAAGGAGCATATGAAAAAAAAAATACCCAGAAAGATTTAATCAAACATTACAAATACATGTCCACAAAGGTATCCAGTGTGTTCACAGAACAGTTTTGTTGGCAAAATATTTCATTTTAAGGCAAGCATAAGTGTTAAATCCCCTATGTATACATTTTAAAATTCATAATCTAAACTGTTACATTTGTAAGGATGAAAAATGTTATCACATATAACATATCAATCTATATTCTCAACAGTAGCTATGCAGTTTCCTGTCCCAGTCTGTGCTTCTATTATTAGTGTTTACACATGTATGAGAGAGGAGAGACAAGCCTGTCAGAGCACGAGAGAGATTCAATGACAGCGTGGAACTCTGACTACCCTTTCCAGGGTGCTCCATGAGCACAGAAGGCAGACTGAACCCTGAGATACTGTACAGTAAGGGTGTGCTGCAGAGTACTTACACCTCTTCTAAATCTCATGTGTCAAACAAATCAAGGTGTGAACATTCTTCCTAGACTAAGGGGGATACAGTATGTGTCATTTCCAATAATCTGTTATCTGTGCAGTTGCATTCAACATAATTAACGTAATTTTGTTTTTTTTTTGTAATTTTTTTTTGTAATTTTTTGTTTTTTACTTATCAAATTTTCTGTTGCAGACTTTCTGGGGGGGAGGGTCTTGTTCTTGTGCACGTTGTCATTTTTTTCATATTCACTCTGCCCATTTTTCCTTTGGGAATATGGGTCTACAGGACTTCTCATGCTTCAAAAACTTGTTAAAGGGCAGAATCTTCACAGAGTACTACAATTTGATTGTCTGTATTTGGAATATGCTTTTTATGCAGAATACGGTCCCAATAAAAATTAATTCCATGTGCAGTTAAAGATAATTATTAATATATTTATCCCAGACTAATATATATGGGTTTGGGTTTGATTATTTCCCAGCAATTAAGTACACGTACACCCCAAAGAGCTGTGATGAAAAATGGAACAGTTGCATGACAGGGTGCTGTGATATACTGTAGCCTGGAGGTAAAGTCATTTCTGAAAAAGTCATTGTGTACAGTTCTTAATCTTGGTTTTAGCATATTTCAGGTGTTCAATGGTTGCATTTGAGCTGACTGAACAATTATGGTACCTATTAATTATATGGTGAATTATGGTCTATAGGACCCAATCCAGTCTTCCTGAGCCAAGGGGCCTAGAGTTCAGTTAGTATGTCAGTTTTTTAACAATGTAAGATTGTAGAATGCTAGCTGTTAGCCAATGCTAGCGGCCTTCTGATTCTCTGTGGGGCTGTGCTATTATGCACTTCAGTCAAAAAGAAAATAATGTGTGAATGTCCCCAACATTGGTAGAAGATTTAGGAAGTCAGCTACCTCAAGAGTCCTGATACATATCTTATGGCGAAGTTCTCATTAAATACACTACACAACATTCAGCATGATCTATATATGAACTTTTGGTGCATCAGAATTGTTTAGAGCCCATTCCAGAATCCACTGGAAGACAGGTGCAAATGAGGTAGTCACTACTTACGTGAATCTGAATACTTTTTGCTGTGCTGCTTGAGGCTTATTTGGTTCCAGATCTGTGTTCAGCCATTCAATATGCATCATCAGGCTTTCTGATTATCTCTGTAATCATGCTTCATTGTAAGAAAGGCATTTTATTAGGCTGGGGTTAGCACTGAGCTGGGAAAACAGGGAAAATAGAGCAATTTTCCACCAAATGACTTCCTTTCTCAAATTTTTCAATGGAAAGCATTGCAGCATGGCATTTTATAGGCTTGTCAAAAACAGAAGTTTTTAAATCTTTTTAAATTACCTCATAGAACATGTCATATATTTTGCCTATTTGTTAATTATACAAGTAAAATGATCTGTAAGCACATTATGTACATGTCATATTCTTAAGAATAACCAAACTAGACATTTAGGAACACAATTGTTTCCAAAATAACTAGTATAAATTTAAGATGAAAAATTAACAAGATAAACTATGATACTGACTGGCTTCATTGGTCTTTTGTTACTATGATATGAAATATTAAAAAATTAATTTGTGGGAATTGTCATGAAAAGTATTTGTATGATAGGAGTACTCAATATACGTAATTATTCATGAAAATGAGTCATTGTAAGACAAACATTACTCAATCTGGACATATACAGTATAAAAAACACTTTTTCAAAAACGTTTTTTTCTTCTTCATGTTTCAGTAAGAATACTTAAAGCATGAACAGTAGCATAAAAATTGATTTAATAGCTGAAGTAACCATCTGTCATGTAGTATAATCTTTTCTTCATTAACATTCTGAAGCCATAATATTACAATGACGTGCATTAATTTTTTTTTAAAACTTTGTGTGCCAGTAATAAGGTCAAGTTTACGATAAAAGCACTGAACTTGTTTTATGAGATGTTTTGAGTGGCATCATATTAGGATTTTAAATCAAATCATTCAATTTTTGGAAAGAATTAAAGCTCAGTACAAGAACTGAAGTGTTGATATGCAAGAGTGATGAAGATATTATTGAGATCCTTTCACAATAAACACACGGAGGTGAAGTAACTAGGATTTTTCTAGTCCCTCCTCTATAGAGCTGGACATTGGCAGCCCCAAAACATAATGCCACATTTCCATTGCCATTTCATATGAAACAATCTGACACAACAATTTGTGACGCACACAAAAAAATGAATATTGAGCATAAGTCTATCAGAATTTATGTACAGTGACAAGAACAGGCCATTCAGCCCATCTAGGTTTATACAGAGAGCACATAGGGGGGAAAAGACAATCAATGTTCAAAGAATGTAAAAAGCATTGCCATTTTTCATTTTGCCAGGCAATATTCTCTACTCAGTTCATTCTTAATGTACATGATTTAAATGGGATTTCAAGCTTTCAAGTTTCTCAGTCACAGAAATAATTAAATACATGTATACATATCAGACTATATTATAAACCTATTTCAAAGTGTTCAGTCACAAAAGCATACCTCCAATAGGTATGTCTGCATGTAAGTGTGTTCATGCCTAAGGGTGTGTGTGTGTGTGTGGGTGTTTGTGTGTGTGTGCCTGTGTGTGTTGGGGATGTGAGTATATGTGTTTGTTTCTGTGTGTCTAAGCTGGAGCTCCTGGAGCATGGATGAAGTGAATCTCTTTAAGGTTACTGGCTACTGAGCACTCAGCGGGGAGTCTCTGCAAACCTGCACACAAATGTCATCTGTCCCCCAGCGTCCCCCAGCCCCTACTGCCCACAACATATGGCCTTATCAGGCCTCGGGGACGAGGGGAAACAGGAAAACAACCAGTAAAACAAATGAGATGCCGACCATCATCTGCACTTCTCAACAGCTGTCCCCCAGATAAGTGAGAAATTTGAAATGTAATTTTCAGAAGATAAGAGGAGATGTGATTGTTGCATTATCTCTAAATACTCTCCTCTGTCAAGACACAAGACCGGATGCTCGCAGGATGGGGATAAATGTCCTAAGCAGCCTAGTTTCTACTTGTTTGTTGTAAAGCCTCTCACAAAGTCATGCCTCTCTCTGCTTTAGAGAGAGAGAGAGAGAGAGAGAGAGAGAGAGAAAGCGTGAGCGAGCTCCTCCTCACTGAGAAGCCAATTAGTCCTTCTTTTCCACCGCTGAGGTTTAATTAGCGGTGTAATTGGGTCCCCCTGCTGTGCGAGGGGCCAGAGAGTGAAGATATGCAAAGCCACACAGGAGCTGAACTGCACTATTTTGCTGCAGACTTAAAAATAAACAAGTCACTGAGACACAAAATTAAAAAACAACAAACGATTAACACACTGTGTGCTCATCAGCCAATGAGCCAGTATCTTGTGTCCATGTGTAGAAAAGTTTGGGAGTTGGAGGTGGAGGGAAGGAGATGGTTAATCTTTGTAATTTATGGGAAATTATAATTCAAAAAAGCAGCTTGAAGGTTTTTTTTTTCTTTTCTAGCTTATCTCCAAGGCTAAGTAAGTTTTCATCCAATACCCACTAGTACAGTATTCTGATAATTGTCAAGGAACATCATGTATTTATTTCACACATATGGGAATGAATGAAGCTTGCAGGTTTCTTTTATTCAGCAAAACAGCAGTGGTCACTAATTCCTTGTGTGCTATACCTAGAACCTAGAAAATCCGAGTTTTATTAGGAACCATTTATAAGGTCATATTAATTCATTATTAATTACTGAAACTCTGTTGAAATCGATTTTCTATTTTTATTTATTTTATTTTTTTTACAAAACTTATCATAAAGCAGGTGTTTCAGACAGTGTTTCTCAAGTTTATCACGTTTTTTTGCATTGTGTGTCCTAAATTAATTTTTGTGCAGTATGTCATATCTAGTCAGGATAGGCACTGCAATGAATGTTACGGATTATTTTATAATTATTGACAGTTATTTAATGGGTGTGTGTGGGTATATTTGGATATTTACCTTATGGGTATATAATGGATTGATTAATGGATGTATTGAGTTTACAATCAATAACAAGTTTACATTTTATTGCATTTAACTTTTTAACTGATACATTCCTGACACATTCCAATCACTATTCATTTCCTCCAGTTTAGACTTATACTTTTTCACAAACGTAATGCCGAAGCCTCAAGAAATGACAGAACAATGACTCATTTTCCATTTTGTGGCTTTATTGACAAAGGTCAATAAAATTATGTTGCTTTTATTTTTACAAGAATCTGTATTTTATGGATATTTTCACTGAAGTACAAAGGCTTTCTGGGTGTACAAATACTGTGCCACTATATGTCAATCATAATTATTCAGTGATTTTAATTGTTCCACAGTTAGCATTGCTATACCTTTTTGTCATAAAATGTGACTGATATGAGCCAGCCAGCAAGATGAAAAAGTAATTCCTTCCAGAATGGACTAATGATTGCCAAAGGAACATACTGTATATACATCAACATCTTTTATGATCACATAGCAACGAGGTTGAAAGATCTTGAAATGTACATTTCATAAATGACCCTGGTCACACATAAACAGTCAAACATTTTGATCCTTGACAGTCCTGATTGTCATTGGCAAAGCTTCATAATCTAAATAAAGTGTAAAAAAGAGACAATTATATTGTGAATTTGAGTTGCACTAAAACATCAGCTCTCTCAACAGCTTGTTCATGTTTTTTCTTTTTTTGCCAAATTTCATCCTTGGTGTTTAATTTGCTCCCAATTTTTTTGAATACCCCTGCACCATCCTCCATCTGTTCAGGAGACTTCCCTCCAATGCGCCAACCAACACAACTTTTCACCCTACAGTCCACCAGCTGAGCTGCACAGTTATCATGTCAAATTAGTATACTATGTGGCACAAATAGACTGCAGGCACCCGATCGACCAGAGGAGTCTCTCTTGAGCAAAGAACAGGGATAATCCCAAAATAAAACTAATTTGCATTTGATGACACAATGACTGGTTATGGACCATATTGTGGGCTGATATGGTCAGCACTGGATTAGGTGTTGATAACATATCATAGAACAAATCTCGGTTCTTAGAATCTGTTTTTTTTGGGGGTTTTTTTGCAAGGTGTGCATCTCAGTGCCTCATTTTGAATCATATGTTAATTGATATTTATTGTAGTTTGCGAAACAAAGCCTCAACAACTGTCAACTCCTTTCAAATCACCTCACCCTCCAATGAAACATAATTAGGCCAAAATAAATACCCTTCCAACAATTATGCATTGTAATTCCTAACAATTATGCAGTTTGCAATCTACATTTTCATCTCCTCTCCGTAGCACCACAAACAATACACAAATCAGCAAAAATGCCCTGCAGTCACAATTCACATAAAATTAACACAAAAATGCTAAAGTCTCTAAAATTAAAAGACTTCTGAGCTGTGGTTGAGGATGAAAATGGGCCAGCTAATCATGAAATTTGCAGTAAATGTAATAATCTAAAGATCTGATCCATTGTAAAGACTTGTGGAAACTCCATGTGTGGGGAGAAAAGCTGACAGCTGAAATAAATGAGAGTCCACCCTACTCCAGAAAACATGCATGCCAGCACTGCCACTGCAGCTTCCAGGATCTGTGGGAATGTGAGTCTTTATGAACCCTGGAATGAATGCAAAAGCCTTGTTGTCCCTCACTGGACCAATGAAAAATACTTTTTAGTACAACAATGTATTTGATTTTTTGGGGTTTACTTTATGGTGAATGAGAGATTAATCTGTTTTAGCATTTTAACCTTTTTTTAGTGAGGGGTGGTGTCTGAACATAATAAATAATGAAGAAATAGCATTAATAATCTTTTTTTATTATTAAATGCATATAAACATACTCATGCATGCACTCACACACACACACACACACACACACACTCATGCAGACAGAGAAAAGGACAAAGGACACAAATCAGAAATCAATACTCTATTTCTCATTGCTGCCATACTTGTTTCTTGTTTTTAACACCATTGTATTTGCAGCACATAAAATCTTTCTCAAGGTATTCTGTACTGAATGTCAAAGCTGTGGTGTAATTGTCGTATTTTTGAGAAAAACTGTCTACAGTTGGAACTGCTTTAAACAGTCTGTTGCTTTAAATTGTTCATTTTTTCCATACAATACTAATTTGTGTGTGAATGCTTGGCTTTCATATTTTGCACAAACCATATATTTTCCTTTAATGGTTGAGCTGAACAAGCAAAACAAGTTTGTGTTTAAATTATGTTGCATGGCTTCAAATTAAAACATTAAAATAGCTCTGTCCTCTCTTCAAGAGGAATACTGTTGCCCAGGTTACTTTTAACATAATATACCACCTACAAATGGAATACAACTGACAGTTGGTGTTAATTAATTAGTATTTTCAATGTAATGGCCAGTAGTAATGCTTGTTAGTATTTTCAATAAATTTCCATGTGCAGTTGTAATATTTAAATTAATTCTGGCATGAATACATATAGCAGAGTACACTCTACAATGCGTAATGTGTTTATCTGTAATTGGGTGAGCGTCATGGTGAGTTAGGCTTGTGTTTAAATGCTCTACCATCAGCCAGCTCCAGGCTGCAGTTCCGCTCGGCATTTTGGCCATGGCCAATACACACTGAAGGAACATCAGAGCTTAATTTCTGATATGAGAAAGCAGTATTTAAATGTTTGTTTTGATAAAATAAATATTAGAAATATCTTTAAATAACTTGTGACTTTCAAGAGATATCGATCCATTTAGACATACAATTTAAATCTGGCTGTTTCGCTACTTTCCCTGGCAGTGGGAGCTATCAATTGAATGGTTTTGTGTATTACACTTGGACTAGCATTGCTTTTGCTATGTGGTTTCCTATAGCCTTGATTACTGCTATTAACATTTTGTTACTGCAACATACACCATGAAACATCTTGATCTGGGCATTGTATCCATATAGTAATCATAGAAATAATAATGCTTTATTGCATTAAACATCTATTATGTTTTTTTATATTATTATTACAACCCTGCTTATGTCCTTCGGTAAAGTGCACCTTTAATTATAACACTTTATCAGCTCATTTAATACTGTATGTCTCTATGTTTGTGTTTATTAGAGAAGAGAGCAATAAAGCTGGCTGCTTTTATTGGAGACTGTCTGAAAGAGGTGTTTCCTCGTAATTGCACACAGCCGACTCTAAAGAAGCCGTTGATGAAACGGATACTAGAAAGGAGAAAAAAATCCATGGTCGTTTTTTTCTTCTTTATTTCTTCTTTTTTTTTTCTTGAACTCTGAAGCTATGGAACTCCTTTCAAGTTAGCCACCAAACCATGGATAATGGTCCCCGCTGAGCTGCGCTCCCAGCTCCCAGGGCCCTGGCCGTCCCGTGGATTGTTTCTAAATAAAAGCATGGAAAGTGGGCTTAAAATATCGGGGTGCAGGGTGCCCCCCGTCACCCCCTCACCCACCCAAAACCTCCCTAACCCATCTGCCTTGAGCTGAGGATCACAGAGTGGGAAACAGCCCCGGTTCACTGGCACTCTAAATAACCAGACACACTGAGCATCCTTTCTCTGAACACAGCTTTAAATTAGATATTTTCTTTTTACTTTTTTCTTTCTATGTGTGTTTTTGAGGTGTATCCCTAGTGGCGTGGTGACTTTGGAGCACACCTCAAGTCCAAGAGTGAGTGGGCCTGTCTGTGGGTCTGTGGCCTGACAAGGTTGCCATGGTTCTCCTCGGTGAGAAGGGACTGTCGGCTTCTGATCCTGACTGAGGTGAGCGCCGTCTTTGACTCCTGGCAATTCATTTACATTGGATTAATGATTTATTGACAGAGCTGCAGTCCCATAGACTTATATAATAAACATGATAAATCATAAATGAATACTGTGTTCATTTAAACTGATCTGCTATGTAAATAAGATGAAATGTGATGAGGTGAAAAAATGTTTATTTCATATATGTGAATTTGATTTGAAATGTAATGTTGATTGACGAAACAAAATGACAATAAGCTACAATTTACTCCAATGGCTGAAGGAAATATTTGGTACTTGAAAGAATTGTGCACTTTGTGATCCTTATTGGTTGACTCCTGGTGACAGCTTGATATCTGAGTAATGAAGGTTTATATTAAGTGTATAGGGTTCAACAGAAAAGTAATAACCTGGATATATACTCTATGGATTTCTCAGTTTTCTGTTTTAGACCTTTGATTATATGACTTCGCTTTCTGCAATACGCACACTGATTGTTGATCTTTGCAGAAAACAAATATATTTGAACGACATGTTAGGAGAAACTGTGATACTGTTTGTCTTTCATATTTAAAAAGAAACAGAGCTACAATGGTTTCAAATTAGGTTTAAAATTTAAAATATGGCAGTATATTCATAGTGCCAAAAAGGACATAGAAATAATAAAAATTATAAATGGCAGCTTTGTTGAATCTTTCAAAGGTCTGTACATGCATTTTGTGAAGTTTGTATTTTTATGATGCGAAATGCCTACCCTAGAGAGGCAATTTAATATTGACAAATGATGGATAAAACACTGAACTCACTATGCAGCGGTTTCAGTAGCCATTTTCTTCCTTAAATAGATAAATACTTGCAATGTCAGGTTGCTGCAGTAGTTTCTGAGAAGGGAAAACAAGATGGTGTGGTAAAGCTGCAGACAGACTCTGTTCAGATGGGCATTCTGTGCAACAGACTAAAACTGCAGTCCATTTCCATAACTTTTCATATTTACTGATGTAAAAATGAACTGAAAATAAATGTAGTTAGCTATGACTTCACTGGGGCTACATTACATTTTGGGCATTTAGGAAAGGATCCAGCGCAATGCATACAGCTTCCATTGTTTGTACATACAACCCATTAATACAGCGAGATAAATACTGAAGCAATTCTGGTTCAGTACCTCACCTGGGAATCAAATGTACAACCTCAGAGTTGCAAGGCCAGTCCCTAACCATTATTTAAGTTCTGGTCCACCACTATCAGTCACAAGAAAATTATACTGTGACTGCTCTTATACATACTCACACTGCTCTGATACTGCTACCGCACTGTTACACACTCGTGCGTGTACAGACACACACACACACACACACACACACACACGCACACACATTTTCCACACACATGTAGTACATACAGCATACAAAGAAAAACTCCTACACAGCATTCAAGCACAGAGAGATATTGTCTCATACATGCCTGCACGCACTTTCACATACAGTTCCAGTCAGTACAGAAAAAGCATTCAACATTCTATCTGTCTGTCTGCTGTATGTCTGTCTATACATTTGTTTCACACTATATGGTATGAGAGAGCTGTATGCAATTCCTTTTCTGCCCATTTGAAAAAACAGACAGAATGTTAATAGGTACACCCCATGTCTACATTATTTCCAGTCCCCGTGTTTTGGCAGTACGTTTGTAAGGAGATCATTGTGGTCCCATTTCCAGTCTCCCTGTTTTCGCTCCATCCTCCCCTGCGGCTCTTTGTGTTCCTCTGTGGATGGGAGTGCCGGATGGCTGAGAGTGTTTATGGAGCGCAGACACCTCCATCTCGAGCCACGGCGAGATATAGCCTTACTGCAGCTCACAGACCGAGCTCCGGGCTCTCTGAAAAAAGAGGCAGTGCAGGAGGAGAGGGCACCTCCCTGTCTGAGACACAACCTTTCAAAAAGACCCATAAACAGCACCGGCTTTTCAAAACAAAAAAAAAAAAAAACGACTTAAGCAGTGAAAGGTGTTAATTATTTCCATAGCAGGGGAAGACAGGAGGAGAGGAGTGTGTTGGGGGAAGGAGGGGAGAAGGGCGTCTGCATTTTTCATACGAGGGGGAGAGACGCCATACAAAGAGTAGGTTTCTCATTGTCCAGAAAAAAATATAAACAGATGAGTTGTGTCTTTGATTTGTTCATGCTTTTCACTCCACTCAGCAGGGATGTACTTAAGTGCTGGCCCCTCTTTCAGTTTGGGGTAAATAGATACCATGGACCCTGCATGATGTGATTAGACTTCTCTCCTCTTCACACCTCGCAGTACCCTTTTTCCAGAAAATGGGAAAATTATTATTTTTGTTTTCTGTTAATATTAGACTCTTTTCACCTTCCACTCATGATTCGATTTATCGTTGATTGTCTGTGTGTGTGTGTGTGTGTGTGTGTGTGTGCGTGCGCGCACGCGCATGTGCATTTGTGTGTTTGCGTGCACATGAGTACTAAGCATTAAGGCTGCTGCTATGTGATGCCTTGAAAATATACTACATGCATTGTCCAATCTCAGTTGTCCACTGTCTTTGTTCCCCACATTACCTCTCCACCTTGCCTACTAACCAGGACATGAAAAAATGATTTCTTGATGCTGCATGATCTGAATATATAAGCATATTAAAACAAAAAAATGTGCATGGGGGAGGGGAAATTCTGAGCTCAAGCCACTAAAAAGATATATTCTTGACTAGTTTGAGAAAAGCAAAAAGGCCAGTTCATTAATTCTAAAATGGATCTGTGAATCATTTTACACAAAAAACAAGTCTGCACATTAGAAAGTGTCTTCCTGATACACGTTTGCATATGGTTCATTACAAGGCTTTCTGCTGCAGTCCTCCTTACCTTCTGAAAATCCTCTGCACCTAATCCCCTCAGCTGTAGAATTACGTCTTTAACCTTTCTGAGGAAAAAACTCAGTTCAGTTCCAGAGCTGAAGGAGGAATGAAACAATATTTTCATTTATATTTTCCCCTCATATCACATAATGTTATACAGAGTAATATTGTAATAATTCAACATTCATTCATAAAGCTGTTCTTAGATCAATGATAGCTGTTGCATAGCTGACATTTATGTTCATATTTAACGGTATGATCCACTAAAGGGTGAGAAAAATCAATTCTTATTTTTTTGAAACTGCATTTATAGGGGCGATATAGCTCAGGAGGTAAGACCGATTGTCTGGCAGTCGGAGGGTTGCCGGTTCAAAACCCCGCCCTGGGCATGTCGAAGTGTCCTTGAGCAAGACACCTAACCCCTAACCCCTAACTGCTCTGGCGAATGAGAGGCATCAATTGTAAAGCGCTTTGGATAAAAGCGCTATATAAATGCAGTCCATTTACCATTTAAAAATGTATTTCCCCAAATCAGCTTAAAGATAACTTATATTCTAATGTTGTATTTTCTTATGAATATGACTGAGCATTTGGAATATGAATATTATTCATGTATTTTGATTGTGAGATGGTGCAAGATATTTTCAATTTGAAGCAAATAAAGGCTTTACTCAGAACATTCCCAATCATCCTATTAATTGTAAAAGTTAATACACAGAACAGTGTTGGCTATATGACCAAATCAGTCTCTGTTAAATTAGAAGGTAATGGAGCTATGTATCTGGTAGAAATGTGCAGTTGAATACAGCTTTACATAGATAATGGATATCCTCATTGTCCCTTAAAGAGATTAAGACAACTGTTCAGACGTACTTTTGAATCTCAATTGTTTCTAATCTGCCCACAAACAGCCCTGAGACAAAATGGTGGAAATATTTCCAGATACAATGATGGTCTATTTTCATTCTTATTATGTAAAAATGTATTTGCAATTATAAACTGTAATTATTTAAATAAATATTTTCATAAATATATAAATATGGTTCTGACACAATTTTAGTTGGTTGATTTAAAGAGGAATGAATAAAAATAAATAAAGGCCTACGGTATGCTAAACAGGTTTAATTAGAGGAGGGAAATTAGTTTGCTAATGCATTTTTAATAAAAGAAAGTATGGCACGTGGCTTTGCACTGATGTTCAAATAATCTACAAGTGGGGAAAATAATGCACAATTTTGATGAAATAAAATTGAAATGCAAAATGTGTGACATTCCAGCAGATATGTAATTTTGGTTTCAAACAAGATATTTTACTGTTACTATTGTTTTAATCCAAACTGCATTAATCTGGCAGGTTGATACTTTCATTTTCTATAATAGCAACTTTTCATGACCACAGTCATGAAATACAATGTGAACAATAGACATTGATCACTCGAGGTTTTACAAAGCCCACCCTTCACCTTAGAATTGACATATGACACAACCCTGCGCACAATGGCATCATCATTTATTGATTCAATCAATGTGATTCAGTCAAAGAGCAATTATTATTTTTATATGTAACTGAAATCAAAAAAGATTGCACTGATGCCGTTTTGATATGTTTCTTATAAAATTATCTCCAATAAACCCTCAGGTGTTCATTACAACCAAACAGTCAGTCAAACAAGAATAAATTAGAGCAGAGAGCAAATTAGCATTCAATAAAATAATCCATTGGTTACGTCTGTGTAGTCTGAAATGTTGAAAGTACCTATTGCTAAAATATTCCTCTCTGAACAGTAAGTCTTAGTTTGTTACACTGAAACAATAACTGTGCACAGTGAATAAAAAATGCTCTGTTTTCAGATTCACAAAATGATGTAAAAAGGAATGTTTTTTTTCTCCATTGGAAATAAAAGGTTCTGAGGTCCACAGTACCAGAGCTCCAGTTCGTACTGTATATGACACCTCGTCAAATGTTCATTTCAAGGGTTCAATTCACTGAGCTGTGCTTTGACTATTATACCTGCTTGTAGAGAGGGTGATTGTTCCAGTCTGACTTCACACTGATTCTTTCATTGGAGTTGATTTGTTCTTTTACTCATAAAAGAACATGGAAGGACAACATGCAAGCAGTTTTTTCCCTCCACCATTTTGGCCAGACTGAACTGGTCTAATTATTTAATCCAACTGTATACACGTATTCTGACCCATTTCCCAAAGCATTGTGCACACAGTTACACATTTGAGTGGCATGTGGGCTGTTCTCTGCTTTGCTGTTACTTTCTAATCAAGAGCAGAAACCAGAAAAACCATCACAAGCACGGTCAGTGTGACCTGTTTTTGAAATGTTTGTAACCATAACCGCTTATTTTTAAAAATATATACTTTCATGTCTTGGTTATTTTCTGTGATGACTCCCTCTTTGTTTGATTAGATAATTCAGGTCTTTATTGCTGAGTGCCATAATTTTCAAAGATTGCAGCTTTCTATGACATTCATGTGATTGACATAATTCATTCAGAGGTTATGAGCATGGGTAACCTCTAAATATTAAATTGTTTATTTGGATTTAATAAAATGTCCAACAGACAATAGGAACCAAAAATGTGACTGGTACTGTTGTGAGTACAACATTACAGTGTGACGGACTCTCTGCAGAGATTTTCTGTCATCAGATGCCAGGTGCATTCTTTATGTTAACAATAGCATTCACAACAACAATGTCAGCTGTCCATTAAAATAATAGATTTTTAAACTGCTTTATATGTGGTGATCATCTACTGCTGAATCTGAATAATGCATGTATACATGTGTGCTAGTGATGAGGAAAATACATATACATATAAAGACATATGTCATTATCAGTAATCATTAATTGATTACTTAGATTAAGCTGAATTCCTTCCAGTTTGTTAGCCATGTCCAAAAAGTAGTAATAGGCAATAGAAAAGAATATTGATAATTGACAACAGGAATAAAGGGTGCTTTCTTTTCACAGACAGGAAACTGAAAATGTCTAATCTCTATTTCACATTACAAAAAATATAAAATCATCAAGCATTTAAGATGGCAAGCACAGTTAATAATATTTTACATTGAATAGTGATTATTAGAAGAGTATGTTTTCCCTGTACAAATGCAGTTACTGTGTGCTTGTGAACACTGAACTCCATTGCTAATTGGCTATGTTTAGATAATTCATGAGAAAGCAAGGACAAAATCATTTTGTGCAGTGCATTTAAGATTGAGTATTTTTAAAAGATATGCCACCCATGTTTCTTTGCTGTAGGTTTAGCTTTGAATTTTTTAGGATACAACTGACTACATACAGGACACATACAGAATGGGAACACGGATCGTAACACTCAAAAACTGCCAATACCAAGTTGTTAAAATCTATTCATTTTTTTAATTCATATAAATCCTATACAATTTTTATGAATATAAGTACTGTTATTTTGACTGTAATTCTATGAGTACATCAATGAGTTTTGCTTTATATTCCATTTGACTGACATTGTCTTATATGACATGAGTACATCAATGCTTTTTTAAATGTAGTAGTCACATCACCTGTCCTGTGTATTGCTTTCTGAAGAAAATAATACTTTTACGACCATTTTGATTGTGGAACAGTTGGTAGAGAAGAAGACCTTGCAATTGTGTATACGTTTAAAAGACATAGAACTCACAATAACAGTAACCTTCATTTAAAGTTTTATTCATGTACATTGATTCATGTACATTTGAATTGTGTTAACTGAGCATTTGCTTAAAAGAGCGATTGATTTGTTTTTTATTATGTGTGTGTCCATATTTACTCACAATGATTACTCACAGTTTGTGTAAAATTATCTGAATTATCTAGAATACTTAATGGTCTGTCTTGCCCTGTTTATTAAGTTTCACATTTTACATAATCAGTGATGCAATGCAATTTAAACAAATATATCACCATATGCTAAATAAAAAGTGGAACTGTTATGCACTAGAACTCATCCTAACGATGCTGAATTGTTTCAAGGTAGCTGCATGGTAAAATGTCCAGTGTTACTTCAACTCGAACAGTATTAATTCTGGTATATGGGAACAAATGTTATCTATAAAGAGTTAACACTGGACATTTATATGTGTAGAAATGTATAACTAGACAAGTTTTGACCAGTTTGCTAAATGATTGGCTTTCATTTATGTTAGTTTTTATCTTCAATTTATTTTCATTATCATGTATTTTCATATTCTGCAGATCAACATGAAAAAGGCTATTGATATGTTGAATATGACATATAGAAATGCCTGATGCATATCAGAGATCACTTAATTTTGTAAATAATATACTATTGAAAAGGATACAGAGAATGATACTTAGTCATTAAACTTCTTTTGAATCTTTTAAAATCTTATTTAGGTTTGATTTTTATTTGGAGATGTTCAGCATTTTTGTCTTTATTAATAACATATATTATTCTAATATGTGGTATTATGACATCTTTGTTAGCTATGACTTTCAGTGTAAATGTTGTAGCTTAATATATTAATATATTGTTGAAGAGTATTTCATTTTTTAAGGGGTACATGAAATTTATATATGTGGTGTTTTTTTTTTTTTTTTTGGTAGGATGCACAAATGTCAAAACACTCCATAGCTACAGTGTTTTGGAAATATTATTATTTTGATTCTTAATTGTCTGTGTGTTGCAGTTTCATATAATGACAGCTAAATGTGCATTATTATTATTATTGTTGTTGTCGTTGTTGTTGACGTCATTGTTCTTATGATTGTAATTTTTTTTAAAATTGCTATTGCAGCTGCATATGATGCAGCAAATCCCTGCTCCGAAAATTAACATTGGATGTTACAGGGAATCATATTACAGCATTGTTCTTTTCTATTCAGCAAATCTGCAATGTTTAATGTAGGTTTCTCTTAAAGGTGATCAGATGGCATTCTTAAGCCTCCTTCTCGACATGCAGGCCAAACAATGTTGCAATCTCAAAGCATTTCATTGCTAGGTATTATTGTTATGGCAGTGAATGTTTTATTTTCTTATGGAATGCAGAACTGTTTAAATCGGGAATATAGAGGAGAATGTTTCCGCAATCCAATTCAGTATCTGAGCACAGACATACCTGAGTTCTTTGTTTTTCCTTTTAACATTGCTGTTGCCATTGCTGTGGGGGGGACCACCATATTACCATTTTTCATATTGATTGTTCAGTACCATAACAAAAGCATAGGCCTCACGCTGAGTTGGAGGGGAAAAGAAACTAAATGAATTCCATTGTCACATTTTGCTTGGTGTTGATTTGCAATTTGTTTATCTCACTCACAACACAAAACTGTTCACTTGTGCTGTTTTACTACACTTTCAAATGAGCAAGCTATCTATTTGTTTCCTTCCCCCGATCAATACAAGAGGCCAAAGGACATTAAATCTCATTAACCACACTGACCAAGGGATAGAGTGATCTGTTTGTGGGTATGAAGCACTTCAGTAACACTGGGAAAAGGATGATGCACAGAGTGACCTCTCATACAATATAGGATGACAGGTGTCTGACAGCCTGCTGTGAAATGTGCTCATGTCATGATATAATGGGGCAGAAATGTAGAGAAAATGGTGTTGATGAAGATTATACCCTCGGTATAGGAAGCAGGAGGTTGATTCTCTGAAGACTGAAATGCTATAATTACTGGCTTGTGAAAATTCAAGGAAAAGCATTTCATGTGTCTCTGTTGTGCAGTGATTCAATATTGCCACAACGAAGGTTGGAATGTTCCCAGTTGGAAGAACAGAGATAAAATGCACACCCACAGGAGCACAAAAGCAGATTCATACGCTTGCAGATAAAGTACCAAATGCCTTTGCTGCCTTTCAAGCCCATAGGTAGTATAATGTACTCTGGTGTGACCAAAACACTCTAAAATTGGTTTATATTCATTATGGAGAGAATATATTTATTTGCTGTTATTTTGATAGTACTTTTGAGTCAAAAATCTATGCTTTGTCAGAGCAATCCATAATAATGTTTATGGCTGCAACATTTCATTAAAAAGTCATTAGTAATGTTTTAGATATCAATTCAATTTTTGTGCTAGTGATGACAAAATCACACACACATACACACACACACACATCCATGTGCTCACATGTGCATACTTAGGCATGCATGCAGAAAACTCAGTCAGGCACATATTCAAGCAGAGCCTTATCTGATCCATGTAAAGCTGGAGCAATCTGTTGTCATGCGGGTGGACATACCACCCACCTCCCACACTGTGCTGTGCAAATATTCATGCTGCGTTGAAGTAAGTTGGTGCACAGCTGCAACATCACACCAAAGTGCTGTGCGAATGTTGTGCTAGCTGGGCACAGCCATGCATCTATGTGGCATGGGAACTGAAACACATACATCCTCTCACCACCCCAGACCTGGTGCACAGTCCTCTTTCCATCGGGATGAGCACGGAACACCCCTCCAGCCCAGCACAAAGCTGGGAGCCTCCAGAGAGCCCGTGTGCCACACTCTCACTTCCAGTCGCCTGTGCAGCCGCCAGCAGGATATGGGTTCAGGACCTTTCCTGGCACAGAGGTCAGAATGCATAATCTCCAGAGTACACAAGTAGGTTTAAGAGCACCACTTCCTTTCAGAGGCAGAGAAAGGAGCCCCGCCCCTTCAGTGCTCAGCATCCATTCAGCCATTTCCCAGGGGAGGCAGCACCTCCCTCTCACATTCATACTCCGTACAGAGCAGCCAATCACATCCTCTCTGCGTCTGTGACCTACACTCCACAGAATGGCTATGAGTGAATGCCTGTGACTTCCACACTACACTCAGGCCCACTGGGAGAGAGCAGGTCTTCCATGCTTAATCCTCCTTGTACATATAGCTTTTGTAAATTGGCTTTCTGAACTATCTTCTGGGAGTGAAATGCACTTAGGAAATGAAGAATGATGTTGGGGTTGCGTGCACATGACAGTTTGTGTATAAATGTGAGAGTGGTTGGAAATGTGCGTGCGGTGAGAATGTGTGTGTAATTCTGTGAATGTGTGTATGCATGTATGTGAGTGGTGGAAAATGTGTGCTTGCATGCATGCGTATGTGTGTGTGTGTGTAATAATAATAATATTAATTATACTTGATTATTATTATTATTATTATTATTGAATAATACTTAAATGACCCAAAGAATTAGAATAGTTATGTTAAACGTCTTGATAAAAGAGTTGAGACATGTCATAGTCCCACATGCAGGTTGTTATAATAACTAACAATAATTAATAACGAATCTCTGTGGTTTAGGACTATATGTCATTCTTGGGTACTGTACTGTGCTGCTAATGTCCTGTGCTGACTACAGAAAATGATTGTACTGCACATGAAACTGGGTTGCTATGCGTTATAAACATGCATGGCTCTGCTCTGTTTACACAGATGCTGGCATGTCAGTTAAGTGGGCCTATCCTCACCCTTGGTTAACGGTGAGACTTCCTTTCTGAGGTAATAGGTGAGGTACATGGTAACACTGAATCCGAAAATCATAATTCCATTATGAATCATCTTTATTCTTTCATCCAAGACTGTTGGAATGACAGGGAGGCCTATGGATCACTAGTGAATCCACTTGCTTCCATACTCTCAGTAAACTGTTTGTGTTTCAAGGATGAATGAGTCCTAAAAAGTGCTATTCTGATGTTTTACCTTCCTCATTTAAGCAGAGATATTTAACATAGAGTTGGGGCTATTCAGTCTCAGTGTTACAGTACTTCTTCCTTATTTTGTGTGAAGAATTTAAGCCTGAACTGATTTTTTACTATTCATATAAACTGTACATCTTTGGTGTTTGGAGGTAGCATCAAAAGAATAAATGTTGTATTGTGGAAATAAAATACTTGCTTAGTGTTGAATTAAGGTTGTATATTTAACATCATCAATGAATGTTGTCTTGGAATAAAATGAAAATTCTACAAAATAAATACATGGCTACAAAACTACGAAAGTATAAATTCACTTTTTTGTTTATTTTGCTCACTTTTCTTGAATGGTAACCAAATTGGTTTAATTACTGTAACAATTTAGGCAAATAAATTCTGTATACACTATGAGAGATAAGAAATATTGTCTTTTGCATAAATGGTCAAACTCAGTTCTGTTGACTAAGTTGTATTCTTATACAATGATCAAACAATAGAAGTCTGACAGCAGACCAGACATAAAAAATGAGTGTTATGCAAAATGCGGTGGATAATCATTCTTTAAGGATTTTCAATAAGCAATCATTAGTTTAAGTGGCATTACTGTGTTATTTTTTTCAATTCCTTTAACATTTCTCATGTAAACAGTCATTTGTTCTGGTTTCATAAAATGCAATACAAACAGTTAGTTAGATTTAATCTAACCCACAAAGATGTGCTGTTACTATGAGTAAAGTGTTTCTCTTTCTTCAACAACATCTGAACTGAAGGTAATTTATTAATACTTTTTAGTTAATGTTGTCTTTATTCAATTTACAGCAAGTTCTGGTTACTGCTTTTCTTGTGAAAATGTAAAGGTACCAACAAAGGCACAAAATGAAAGCTAAAAGTGTGTCGATGTGATAGACGGACATCAATGCGTCACTGAGAGAATACCTGCCCAAGGTCATGTTTGTGTGTATGGGGTACAGATGAAAAAATGCAGAGACCTTAGGGTTTATTGGCCATTAAATGTGTCTGGTACACAGTGAGGAAAACGACTGCTCAATAAGACACCATCTGGGATTTTGAGCTGTCAGTGTTTTTTTATTTTTATTTTTTACTATTAACACCAACAAGGGCCTGCCGTAGCTCACTGAATCTGGTTGCCTTTATGTGCAAAAGCAATGTTATTATAAGTCTATACTCAAAATACTGGAAATGTTTTTTAATGTGTCTGCCATGCCAATCATGTTTATTAGACAGGGATATTTACATTTCATTTAACTGTTTATTGGGATGAATGCCCAACATTCATTAATAAATTAATTTATTAGATTAGTATATAATTCATAACAGTGGTTCTGAGCAGTCTATTTCATGCAATATTAATGAACAGTATACTTGGATGTATCTGACATGGGATTTCAATTATTATTGTATTAAGACCAGTTATGAAAGTGAATATACTGAACATTACCTTAAGGTCTGTGAAGACCTGCCTGTATGGATAAATACATGTTATAAATAAAAGGATTTACAGTATATGACATGTACTATATACCTTGGTCAAAAAGCATTATATATAGGATGTTTCATATGTCCACCATTAAAATACTGCATTGCCTACACGTATCCACAAAAATAATACAGCCTGCTCTGTGCGAAAAAAGTTTGCCATGGGACATGAACTGAGTTGTGATATACTGAATATTCATACTATTCGTCGAATTTATATTTTTGGCTTATGCTTCAGAAATCTGTACATTTCTGCGTGGTGATAATATTTTACGTGTGGCCAGAATAATGTAAATTAATACGCCAAACCTCTTAAACCTCAAATCTTAAAATGTCACTCTTAAACGAAATATCAGTGACCTTCATGGAATGCATTACAGTGTTAGCAGTCAAGTCAAGCTTACAACAGGTAGCCTATAAAAGGGAAATGTAATATGAAAAGAAAAGAAACAATACAATTAGAAACAGAATAAAAACCTATAGGCGTCGTTTTAACCTAAGAAGAGGCTAGTTGAGCTGCGATTATCTGTTAGGAGAAAGAGGACATGACGTGACAAAATGTTAAAATGTGTTCTTGGAAGAAAATTCCATTAATTAACAACAAGGTTAATTGCTGGGGCCAAGGATTAGCTTCTTTAAAAAAAAAAAATTCGTTAAAGACAACTGACTGGCTTTTCACACTTTTGTTAGCATGGGCATGAATGAAACGAACTGTTCGCTGGGTCTGAGGAATGAACATCATATCGCGCCACATAGCCATCAGCATACCCATGTCTCATTCTGTTCTAAATATAGAGGACTCAAGTAGGCACTACAGAATGCCATGTTCCCCTTACATTTTCCACAGGCTATACATTTATATGCAAGGAATGTACATACAATTTCCACCTTCATATACATTTTTAGCAAATCAGAACAGAATTTCCGGTGATAGTAAGTGAGGAAGATAGTATTTGACACTGCGGCTAATCTTTTCAGGTGAAAAAACAAACAGTTGAATGAATAGCTCAGCCAAATATTCAACACATCAAGTCCAACAACAGATCTCCGTGTCACGAAGGGCTTGTTGCTTTCAGTAGCCTACAATTTCAACGAGGTATCCACAGTAGCCTAGGCTACTTCATTATCTGTTTTCATTCATAGTTGATTTGACAGCATAATCGAACTCAAGCCACAAGAATTATGTTATTCAATGAAAAAAAACATGTGACCGCCAATAAGTAAATAAAATGTGTTTCAGTAGTTTGTTGTTAATTGCTGTAGTAGTGTTTCAAAAATATATTTCCCATACCCATTACGCAATACAACAGAGATTTTTTGCAACTACATGTTGGTTGCGAAGCAGTATACGTGCAGCACATTTAAGTCACAGCACAAAGACACTGTCCAAACCTATACTCGGACCCACGCAGTTCACCAACACAACAAATCCCCGCACCTTTCCCCGGCCTCGCTCCGCTCCCCACATCCTTCTCAGAAAAACACTCACATTCCAACCTAATGAATAGCCTACATATCGTCGTCATCGGATCAAAGATATTCATACGCGCCACTCCAGATTCTAACAAACTTTTTATCAATGTTAGCGAACACTGGCCCAATTTATAATTATTGTTTTTATTATATATATTTGCATCAGAATAGATTCATTGGTAATTTTACTTTGGATCAATGTCTATCCAAATATATTGTATCTATTTTTCCTGACAGCGGAAGAATACACTGGCCACATAGTTGGTATAAGAACTCTCACTCGCGAGGACGCCATTTTGATTCTCCCCATTTCCTTTGGGCACGCTGTGTACGTATCTTGGTGGGGGAGTGTAGCTAGCTAGTTTTTGCTTTTCTAGAGGGTGGGTTACACGTTTCTGTCAAGCACTCTCCGCGCCATTGGTTAAACATCATTGACAAGGAAGACGGAGATATCGTTTGGTCTCAGGTATGTTGGGTCTTACATAGAAATTTAATCTCCGTAAATTTTTTCAACCGGTGCTGTTGGATATAAAACTGATATTCATTTTTATGTGAACTGAGGGGCAACGCTTCGTAAAGGTAGCTGGTATTTCTGCAGGTAAAGTTGCTCACCATATGTGACTCGTCTGTATCCAGTTGTGGGGTTTGCACTATAATTATAGCTAGTTAACAGTAACATTTTAAAACATAAACTTCGCTAGCTCGCTATCGCCTGCAGGACAGAGCTCGGGACCCTTACTACGTTAGCTAACTGTGTTAGCTATCTAACTGTGATCAGTCCGCTACGTTAGCAAGGCAACGTAGCTGCCTAGCTAGCATGCGATTGGTTTTGTAGGAATTGAGACCTTATGTTCGGTATCTTAATAGTTGGCATAATTAAGTAGCGATTGCTGACTTGCTATACTGTTCATATGGACTTGGTGTGTAGTTGCAAAATAAATAAGCGCTAACATATACTGGCGCTAATAGAAGGAAATCAAATGTATTATCGAGTTCAATACATTGCGTTTAGTGTCTGGTCAGAGTTTAGCTGTTATATGTTGCCCAGGCCCTGTCCACATTTAGTATTTGGCGAACTACTGCTAAGAATGTGTATCCGGCTAACTTGGCTATAGACAATCTATCTAATGCTAGCTGGCTGATATTTTATCTATGTTGGAGATCTGGCTACAAGCGGTTGCTAACATGTTATTAGTTTGTTAAAACGCTTAAGTTTAGTGGTTAAAACATCGATTGCTTGACTTAGTAACGTTATTCAGCACTTCCAATTGGGCAGGAATAAATCCCCTGTTTTTCTCCTTCCCACCCAAACAAAGGCCCAAGTCCCGACGAATTCCTCAACCGTTGTGATTCAAAGGAAGTTGAGGAGGAGTCGGGGTGAAACCCGAGTCATGTTTGCTATGCTAGATCGAGCCGTGGAAAGCCAAGCTGCGAAATCGCGACCTGCTTGTGGGGGCGGGGAGGTGGAGGAAGCTGACTTTGATTTTCTCTAAAGCTCGATACACTAAATAATATAGAGACTGCCCTGGAAATACCCGTGAACACTTTCCCCCTTCCTCCGAGTAGCCGGATACTTGTCGCATAGTGGTAAAGCTAATAACAGTATCAAGAAACTTCCTAAACCGTGGGCAAGTTGGAAAATGTGAATGGGTTAAATTTCCTGTAATTTATGACTTCATCGCATCGCGTGATTAAATGCCAATAAGTGCCTTGCCGTGTTACACTCAGTTTTTCCGTGAGGTGAAATTAGTTAAATATTATGGTGCCATGCTGTTATTGGAGGTGGAAGGTAAGCGTAGTCGTTGCATAGACGTGCGCATCTCTTGCAAGGAAATGTCACAGCACTGCGCGATCTTAAGTCATTTAGTAAATTCCATCAAGTAAAACTCATTGCGTCGTTCTGATGTTTTGTCATTGCACGGTCATTTCTTTTGTGGTGTGATTTATTCACGCGGTTCATTCATATTTATAAGCCACAGTCCTCCTGAGATGCTTTTTGTGTTTAGGAAGATGCTTTGCATTAGCTCGGCAGTGTTTTCCTCTACTGGTAATGCATGTGCACACTTCCGAACGCGTCTCTGGTCATTTTTCATGGTTGGGGGTGAATAAACAAACGCACACGTTGATTCACCTTGAAAACGTATTCTCCTGCATCCAAATAGGAGGCAGGATTTTGGGAAATTGACATGGTGTGGTGCTATATCCACCTCACTGGGAAGTTTGTCTATCATGTTTGTTCAGCCCCCAACACTTGGATATATGGCAGAGGATGCCTATCATTGAATTTTCCAGGGGTGCCTGTTGGTCTTAGAATTGGAATTCGGTCAGTGTACATGATCTTAAGTAGTTTCATATGATTGTGAACTTTCAGTGTCGTAACCTGGTTAGAATTCACTCCATGCGATCTGCCTTCTGAAGTGTCTGCCTCTGCAATGGGATGTTTCTGCTTGGTTTATAAATCCAGTTTTGATGTGCCTCAACATAGGCCAATGTCTTGCATAAAAGTAACGTGTATGGGTGGGACCTCTGGTGTGTCTATATGTTATGTATCATAGGTTTTCTGGTATTCATTTAAGAGATTTGTTAAACTTGGCTTTTGGTTTCTATGTAATCACATTTAGCATGTTAATTCAGGTGGGGGAGGTTGTGCAGAGATGGGTCTACAATGGGGCTGTAGGCTAGCTATACTATGTTTTTGATTACTCTTGTCCATTTTTTGTGTGGTCTGTGAAAACATTGTCATTTGAAACAACACTTAATAATGTAAAGACGTCGAAGGATCTCAGCATTACTGACAACCTTCCCAGTATTTCAGGTTGTTAGTTTGGCTTTAAGCAAGTATGTCCTGTTGGATGCCAACCCACCTGAAAAACATTCAAATAAATATGTTTGGACAAGGGCACCCATTTACCCACAGCAGCTGCACTCTTCCAGTCATTTCCCCTAAATCAGCAGTGCTCATTGATTGACGGACACTTTGGGGGAAACAGTTAGGCCCTTAAATAATTATAGGGATTCATAACTGAAATAATTTTTTGCAATATAACTTAATTGATTAGTTCAATTAACTGTTTCAGTCATTGCCTACAATTGTGCATCCCAAGGTTGTATTCAGACAGGCCAAAATTCAAACAGCTGTAATTGCAGTATTGAGCTCTTGGCTCAGTGCTTAGAGTCCTGAATGGGCAGGCCGGCTGCATCTGGCTGCTGTCCTCTCTGGATGTGTGAGCTCCCTTCACTCCCATCAGCCCAGATGGACTGGAGGAGGGCTGAGCCCCAGGAAGACGCTCCCTCAGTGCGACACGCTCTTGATATTTGCGGTCTATTCTGACTAATTTTTCGGGGCCGCCCGTGGAGCTTTTTGTGTGAGGATGCTCGTGTCAATCGGTTATAAATATGTGCTCTAATTTCATTTCGCTCATGAGTCGAACTGCCGAAGCGAAGTTTAATTTTGTTAGTTCGTAACACCTGTTCTGTAAAGTATGTAAAGACGTAAAAACAGTACGTCTGGTTTTCTCATCATTCATTTAAAAATGTAATCAGGAATTTGAATATTAAAATGTTGCACATTTGGCTTTAGTCCAGATGATACGGGTTGTTTTTCAGCACTGGCGAAAGCTACAGCTTTTCAACAGTGCATTGGAGAAGGCTGCTGAATCTATAAAGCATTATTTTCTTGTGTATATAGTTTAATAGTAATCGGACTGTTTTTCGTTCCCTAAAATCATTTTTATTTTGTACTGCAACGGAAGGGCCAGGCACTTAAACAAATAATAATTAAAAATAAAAAAAATCCTACCCACACTTAATCTTAAATGACTGTTAATAAAGGCACTCTGGAAATCAGAGTTTATTTTTGTTTAAAGAAGTTACCCTTGTTTTCAGGTGGTGGATACATGGGGTAAGAATTAACATGTAATGTACTATTTGAATATCAATGTATAATCACTTAAGTAATGATGTAGCTCATTTGTTTATTGATCCATTTAACCCAATGATTGTTGGGATCCAAGTGAAAAATATGCTTTCTGACGTGGGTTTATATAGGCTAATACGTTGTGGTTTAGTTTAGCCTGGGCATTCTTAGGCTGCTGCTTCTGGTTTAGTGTCTGAACAAGGGGCTTCAAGAATACTCAGTAAAAAATGTAATCTGATTGTAAGCCTTTTTAATTGGTTTGCCTTTTAATTCGCACACTCTGCTTTAGAGCACAAGTGGTGGCGTGCAGTCATGCAGTGTCTTGCCGCCAGGTTTTTGGGCTTCTGCTCCTCGGTTGACTTCTCAATTTAATTTGGTTTTGAATGCTAAAGTCACAGTTGGCTGCCCTGATTTAGCGAAAACGTCGCTAACAATAAGCTGTGGGCAGATGTGCCTTAACATAATGAAATGGGTTGACTGAATGACATCAAATTGTTATTGAAATCCCCACCATGGTGGGCTTGGAATTTGAGCCGGACTGTGGTTTCTCTGGACCAGTGGCTGGAACAGACAGCATGCTGATGAAAAGTCTTTATTCCTGTCGTGCATTTTTCGTTATGACAGACTGCTATAATTTTCAAACTAGCCAATTTGCTAAATGTAAAAAGTTGCTGTGAACATTCATCCATTGTGATTCCAGTGTCTATACAAATCAGCTGATGAATGCTGGGAGAAGGTATTTTCCTCAGTGGAACCTGCATCTGGTCTGGTGTCTGCTTGGTTAGACTCAGTTTGTTCGTTTTTTCTTTGACTGAGGGAGGCCCTTGTCCAAGACGACTTGCGCATGGTATGTTTTATGCATTAGCCTGTCCATTTATGCAGTTATTCATACTGAAGCAGGTGAGGTACCTTGCTCAAGGGTAAGTCAGGGGTGCTTTGCTGGGACTTAAACTTGAAACCTTTAGGTTACAAGTGTTTAACCATGACAGCTGCCATTGGTGGGATTAATTCATGTTTAGAGCAGAGGAACTGAACAGGAGTACATTCTGTCTAGGCTGGCCAGTAGAGTGGGTGGATCTCACTCTGTGAGGGGTGTGTGTGTGTGTGTGTGTGAAGGAGCTCACGTGGTATGTTTATGCTGTGGCCTGTGGAGTAAGATCCTGGCAGTTCGCTGTTGGGGCCCTTTATGCTGACAAGGCACATTCTGCTGTTGCCATGGTCACGGGGCGCTGTCTGAATGACCTCACTGAGTTCAGTGTCTGGGTAGCCTAGCTGCTTGGGATACTGAATGGTTGTCACGATACCCACAGAATGGGCAGCTGTTATAATGCATCCCATTTGTCAAGTAAGGGCCTTGCACGTGGGTCAGGTTTAAGCAAGCTCCATCTCATGTTGACAACATTATTAGTCTTCATATTTAATTGCCTTGATTTTCGTTGCCTTCTGTTTATTGGGTACTTGAGGCATCTGGGACTGTATTGTAGATAGTTATTTTTGAAGCGTAATTTTGTCGTGTACGTGCGTATTCAGTTGATCGCTGAATTAGGACTGGGACAAACGTGGCTGTGAACGCTGCTTACCCGTCTGTGCCCAGGAGAGCGGTGAGAGACGTCTTCGCCTGCTCCTCTCTGTGTTTGGGTGGGGCCCCTGCAAGGCCCTTAAACTGGCGTCCTGTCTGCGGCACACCCAGATGCATTTTGTCCGGTTAATTGGTGCGTGGTTTAACGCAGTAAACGAACCCGTAGTTTCGCCTGGTTTCGTCTCAGGGTTGCCCAGACGGCTGACCTGCGGAGGGGCGCCGCCGGCTGATGTACGCTGGAAGCAACAGGCTAGTAAATGGTCAGTGTGCTGCAGCAGCGGAGCGGCGGTGTGGAAAGCGCTGTTGAGGAACGCGTTCAGTCCGAGGCCCGTTCTCCCAGAGTCCCCAGCGGCGCTCCTCTCCCGGGGCCCCGGCTGTCCCTGCGGCCTAATAAAACAGCAGCGCTGGCCGAAGCGGGGCCCACACCTTCCTGGAGTTAGCGCTTCAGCAGCCGCTCGCTGCAGCGCGCGCGACTGACGCATGCAGACGGGCCGCCGGGTGTTTCCGCTGCTCTAATTGGCTGAGAGATGAATGAATAGTAACGTCCCAAACACAGACAGTGGGGTTAGGACGGGCTTGCAGCTGTCAGCTGCTGTAGCAGAGCTGCAGGGATGCAGAGGAGTGGAGCTGAGTGGAGTGTGAATGGAAGTGGAGCTCTTTTACATGGCTGTCATGGGCAAAGTGGGAAAACACTTATTTGTAAATAGTGAATTTATGAGTTCATTTGCAAGATGTCCAAGTCTGTGCTCACAATAAGGCAGTTTTTTTTAGTTGATCACTGTTGAAGATCGAGTGACATAAACTTGGGAATCTATATCCAAATATGAGGAATGTGTGGATGTTTTATGTAATAACCTATTCTGGTGTGGTTGAATTTTTTTCCCTCCAGAAATGGAGCATAACCTTGAGAAAATAGTAGGGCCATGTGCTTCAGTGATCACTGTTTTATAAGCATCGTTGTAGAAGCCTTCATTTATCCCTAAAAAGCGCCCCTGGCTGTGTGTAGATGCAATTGTGTCGTTACGTAAGCTGATTCATTCCACAGCCATCGATTTGCTAAGTTCGTGAAGTTGTTGCTGTGTGGGCAACAGCACCAATACAAAAGCGTTTGTAATTACAGGGAAGTTTATGAATTACAAGGAACTGGGTCATTCTTAATAAATAATTAGGCTACATCAGCTCGTCATCAAATGGCCAGTAGTCCTGGGCAGAGAGCTGAGGATATGTACATGGTGCAGGAGCAGAGTGAGCTGTGATTTGTGGGCCTTGCTAATGTCCTGCACTACCTTGCATGCGATTTGCTGCAGTGTGGCTGTATAATCCGACACGCTTGCTGTTGGGCGCTTTGCTTTTAAATGGGTGTGCATTGAAACACTGTACAGCCTTCAAGATTCAAACCTCAGAGCACTGACCTAAATATCTGGGCCCAGCCTGCCAGTCTGGGGTTGAAGGACCCATGTCTACTGCCCCTAGTGGCTGGTAGTGGTAAGATTCTATAATTTAGCAAACTTTAAAAGACAACTTTCGAGTCATGTTTTGCACAATTTAACTAGGCTAACATAGGAAGGAGAACTGGAGCTTTCCCCCAATTTTGAAGTGCTGAAATGTAGGCTATAGCCAATTCTGTAGTCACTGTACAAGACTGCTCTGCCTATGATTTGTGCTTAATGCTGGTTGGAGGTGGAATCACACATGTGAGTTGAACTTGAATTGTAGCTGTCGTGTAACTGCACAAACTGCAAACTTTTTTGCAGTTTGTGTGGCCATATTCAGCATCATTTGGCCAGTATATTTTTGAGTTTTTGAGAGGAATATGTGGAAAAAGGAGAGCATATGCAGTGTGCTTGAGAGGGAAACACATTACATTCCAGCATGTGTTCAGTTTTTGCGTTTTTAAGGTGTGATAAAGGTGCGTTGTGAATAACATACCGATGTGCTTTGAGTTCATTGCATTTAATTTTGGCACAGTTAATCGCAGAACAGGTGGCCTTTTTTCCCCCTTTTTATTTCAACAATGAGAAGGTAACCTTAAGCAATGAAGCTGATCAGTAAAACTTTTGTATTCTTTGGTGTATTTTGAAGTCTCTTTCAAAGCTGGGATCGTTTCAGAGTTCTGAGAGGTTTAGGCTCTATTTTAGTTTAGCGCTAGGAGGTGCTCATAGTGCTCACAGTCAGCTAGCTGTGTCGTCAGCCCCCCACAAACCCAGTGGTAAACACACGGAGGATAATTAATGCGGCCCGAGCTGCTTTCACGCCGTTCCTGACGCATCTGCGATATTTCCGCTCGCGGCTTTCTTCAGCCGCGTTCCCGCCGCTGCGAATCGATATTAAACACGGCCGATGCGCTGGTGGCCCGAAACGGAGCGGCAGATGTTCTCGGACGCGTCGGGTGCGGAGCAGCCCCGGCGCGTGGGATTGGCTGAGCGGCGCGAGGCTCGCCTCCTCGGGTGTCTGCTCCGGCTACGCGCCCGTCTGTTAGCAGCGGCGCTCTCCGCCGCTCGCGTATTTAAAGAGCGCTTCGCAGGCCAGATGGGAACGGGAGAGTTGGAGGAGCAGCGCACTTTGTCAGGCCTGCGTCCGGGTTTTCTGCTGTGGGCTCGGGACTGTACTCTGCAGCGGCAGACTGCAAACGAAAGGCTAAATGTGGGAGGCGCAGAACTGCGCTTTTAAGGAGGTGGTTGTGCTTATTTCAGCTGGCATGCTTGCTAATCGTACAGAATAAATACGTTTCTGGCCTGCCAGCATTCACGCTCACACAGGGACAGTGGGCGTCAGGGTCTGGCAGAGACCT